>NW_005361201.1:312799-348620 GCF_000412655.1 Myotis brandtii
ACTTTCTTATTATTATAGTCTGTTTCCATGTCTGCCTTCCCATCAGGCTGTGTGATCCCTGAGGGCAGGGCTGGGCCATGGCAGTGCCTTCTGTGTTCCCAGTGCCTGGCACAGGGTCCGGCCCAGAGCGAGTCAGTGGTTGTGCTAAGAAAACAATCATGGGCTCCAGGGACTCCTCTTCTTTCTGCAATCTTCCCTGGCGTCAACCTCACCCCGGAAGATTTGTGGTGAGAGCCAAGCAGTCACCCAGAGCGGAGGGCAGCAAGGAGCCTTCTTTGCTTTTCTAGGGACGGGCATGACAGGAAGGGGTGCTGACCTGACAATCATCTCATTTTCAGTTCACACTGGGACTTCATTTAAAAAAAAAAAAAAAAGAACTGCCTAAAGTCAGTGGTTCTCAACCTTCTGGCCCTTTAAATACAGTTCCTCATGTTGTGACCCAACCATAAAATTATTTTCGTTGCTACTTCGTAACTGTAATGTTGCTACTGTTATGAATCGTAATGTAAATATCTGATATGTAGAAAGGGTCGTTCAACCACCAAGGGGTTGCGACCCACAGGTTGAGAACCGCTGGCCTAGTGTTTGGAATGGAGGAGAAAAGACCTTTTTCGAGGACAGTGAGGTCTGTGCAGGGAACTTGGGAGTCCGTTTGCTGTTACACAGTGGAGCTGCAGGGTGAGTGGCAGCGTGGGATGTACGGATTTCTAAAACATCCCCTTCTCAGGCACATCGGGAGTCGCCCAGCAGCTGATGTCCTTGCACACATACGGTGATTTGACTCCCTGATGGGGAGGGTCACTTGTAATCAGCAGCATTCAGAACCGCAGTGCCCCCTCATCGCCTCCCCCTTTCGTTTCCCTGTTTATCAGTGTCTAAAGCCAGCTCCTCCGAGTCACAAAGCACGGGCGGAAAACCATGTGTAGCCAGAAAATGGCGTGGTCTGTCATTTTCTGGCCCGAGCCGGCCCCAGCAAATCACTGGTTCTAAGCCCCGAGGTCATGTGTTAAGTCCTGTAGCATAAATGGCAAAAAACGTTCCTAATCCGTTAATGGCTTATTCAAAGCAGTGCATAATTCAGAACCTTTGCTATTTCCCAGCTGAAAAACATGCCCCGTTAATAAAAAAATTAGAAACTGGCACATTTGTAGTCTAGTTTTGACTTTTGAATTAATGTCTGGTCTCCTGAGTTTTTGAATTAGTAAGAGTTGTCTGCATAACCTGTGCAACTTTGTCATTCACAGTGAAACCATGCGCTGGATTGGCTCACTGGGTCTGGTTTGGGGCAGGGTCACGGTCACATACAGTGGCCACCAAGTGGCATTGATTCCCTCTCTCAAGAACAGAGTCGTGCATGTGATGGCCTGTGCCCGGTGGATCTGATGCTTCCCACTGTGGTTGCCAACTGGCGGGCGCTTGTTTGGGCCTGGTGGGTGGAGTGGAGGTCTGTATCTGTAGCAATTTCTGAAAAAGGTATGGACCTAGGGACAGAGAAGATGGAACAACCTGGAGGCCTCTGATAGGAGTGGCCTTAGTAAACAACTGCCTGGTAGGGACTTCTCCAATTAGCCTCCTGCAGTACACAGGGGTAAAGAGCCTTAGCCATTCCTAATGAATGCTAACCTGGGAGAAGCTGACAGGACAGAGGGACTGAGCGTGTCTGCCCTCATTCACATCTGCAGCCCTCTCTGTCTCTCTTGCTTTGGAACTGAGTCCCAAGGCTGCTGTGTATTGTGTGTCTCCTCTCATTTCCCTGTCCCTCCCCCTTCTCTTTAATGACTCACAGATACTTCTAGAGATCTTCTCTCCCCCAAGCAGTACAGACCCCATGATATCAATGAAAGGGAAGCATACTGCCCTCTGGTTGTGCATCTACACCTCTCCCCAATGGTACATGTTCTCTCTTTTCCTCTCCCCCACGTTGTCCCCTCCTTCCTTCCAACAGGTGCCTATTGAGCACCTACTAGTAGAGAGCTCTGTGCTGGGCTCTAAGCATACAACAGTGAGCTCACAGTCTGGAGGCAGAAAGATGAAATAACCAAGGGTGCAAAAACTAAACTAGTTCCAGGTGACCGGGGTGCAGTGGAGGAGGGGCTCAGGGGGCTAGAGGAGAAGGCACTTCCCTGAGGGCTTGTCTGTCTTTGAGTGAGACCCCACTGGGCCACAAGCCCCTCCTAGTTTCTGCTGCTCCTGAACCCACAGGGGCTCAGAGAGCATCTGACCAGCCTTGCAGAAGAGGCCAGGGCTCTTTGCATCGTCCTCCTCCTGAGATCCTTCCAGCTACAAATCTAAACCCTTCCCTGATAAATCTTTTGTCCTTTTCAAATGACTCCTTTAAGGTTTTGCCTCCTGCTCAAGGCCAGAGTCAGCCCTTTAGAAAAAGAAGGGAGAGTCCACTCGGAGCCATCCGTCCTCCTTCCTGTCACTATTGTGCCTTAATTGAACCCCTTTATGTGGGGAGAGGCCATTACTATCATTTTTGTTATTAATTGCCTACCCATTCATGCCTCTGAATGGCCTTCATGGGCGATTTTGGACACCACTGTCTGCCGCCGCCTGGGACACAGATTCTTCTCATGGGCAGATGCTAGCTCCGGCGAACCAGGGGTACTGGACTGTGATTCGGTGGCTTAACGGAGGCAGTGCCCCCACAGCACTGAGGGGGCTGGGGCTGGGGTCAGATGCAGGGCTTCTTTGGGAGGGGATGGGAGGAGCTGGAGGAAGGGCCATGTCTCCAAAGGTTAAGCTTAACTACTTGGGGGTTGACTTGATTACACTGGAGCCAGTGGGTGTCTGTAGGGGGAAAGCAGTCCGCCCGGCCTCCTAGGGAGGGGGCCAAGGCCAGCTGCAAACAGCTGCCTCAGTGCCGGTCATGAAAGTAGGTCTCGGGGAGCTTTGAGGACATAGCCTCTCTGCAGCTTCTATTTAAGGAGGGTGGGCAGCTCCTTCCGGCCTGTGACCCCAAAGCTTGAGATTGTTAGTGATCATTGTCATTTACTGTGTGCTAGGCCCAGTGTTGAGGGCTTTACATGGACTATCCTAGACTGGAAGGTCCCTGAGAGCAGGGATCTTGTTCTTTATGCATTCCACATATGCTTATGCACTTCTCACCACTTGCCAGCACTGTGCTGAGCTGGTAGGCAAAACAGAGCCAGCCACCTCTCTTTTTTTCTTTTTTTTAGTAATATATATATATATATATTTTAAATATGTTTTTATTGATTTCAGAGAGGAAGGGAGAGGGAGACAGATAGAAATATCAACGATGAGAGAGAATCATTGATCAGCTGCCTCCTGCACGCCCCCTACTGGGGATCGAGCATGCAACCCTGACATGTGCCCTTGACAGGAATTGAACCTGGGACCCTTCAGTCCAAAGGCCAATGCTCTATCCACTGAGCCAAACCGGGTAGGGCCAACCATTTCTCTTTCTCTCACTCTTTCAGAGACTATAGAAGAATGGGCAGGATAGTGAAGGGAACAGACCAGGACATAAATGTGAATTAACAGATCAGTGTAACAGAAGGCAATGAAGGTGTTGGACAGCCCAGGATAGCATTTCTGAGGAAATGACAATTGACATGGGAAAGAGCCAGGCAGGGGAGAGTTGGGACATTCCAGATAGGGAACAGCATGTGCAAAGGTCCTGAGATGAGATAAACCTTAGTGTCTTCAGGGACCAACATGAAGGCTCTGTGGCAAAAGCAGAAATTCTCAAAGTGGATCTCAAGATCCGTGGTGTCAGAAACACCCGAGGGCAAGCTAGAAATGCAAATGCCCACTCCTTATCTACTGAATCACAGGCCCTGAGAGGGGGCTCAGCATTCATCCAGGTGATTCTAATGGGTCTAGAGTCTGAGAACAACTGGGCTTGAGCACAGTGAGCAAGGGGCTAGATTGCCTGAGATGAGCTATAGAGCTAGGTAGGGCCAGGGAAGGTGCAATAGCAAGTTTGGATTTTAAGTGCAATTGGAAGGCACAAAGGGATTTTCAGCACGTGGGTGACATGACCTGATTTTCAACTTTAAAATGCTCCTGGCTGCTATGTAGAGCAGTGAAGCATACGGGTGGACAATGGATGATGGAAGACCAGCTGGGAGGCTGCTTGCCATATCCCTAGCACCAACAACCACAAGAGGTGCATAGTAGGTATTCAGTAAATATTTATCGAAAGAATGATCACATTTGAGAATGTTATATGTTCTCATGGCATCCTCAAATTTCGTTTGTCTTGTGCCCGTAGCATTTGCTTACATGAAGTTAAGTCAATTGTGCATAATTGCTGGTGTGTGTCTCCCACTCTGCTGTGATTGAGCACCTACTAGTAGAGAGCTCTGTGCTGGGCTCTAAGCATACAACAGTGAGCTCACTGTTGCTTAAAGGAATATGTGTCACATGAATAATTGAATGTCATTATAACATCTCTATGAATGGACAGTCTTATTAGTTCCATTTTACAGGACACAAAACATGAGATAAGTTTTCTTAGGATGCTAGAGGCAGGAAGTGTAGGGGCTACAAGCAGACCCCAAGCTCTTCAGGACTATGTTACCCGCCCCCCCCTCCTTTATATGGTTACTTTTATGTTATTTAAGGAACCTCACCAGTATAATTTCAGGGAAATGTCTGTGCTGGTGAAACAGTCCCCGGAGAAGAGAATGGTTTGCAGCCTTGAGCAATGCACCAGAACCCACTGCATCAAACGGCAAGGGATAGTTGGGGGCCTGCCTGGTTGCCATGGTGTTTGACCAATAGAAGACGGAGGCCTCTCCTGGCTGTGGCTGAGGCCTGAGTGTGCATATTCATGGTGGGGCCAGCCTGCTAAGGGGGAGGGGAAAGAGGCCAAGGCAGCCAGCACCACTGCTCCCGCTGTTCAAGGTTTGAGCACCTTGGAGGTTGGTGTGTCATCCAAGTGAATGATGGCTGCCATCAGCTCCTCCCAGCCAGAGGAGGGCCCAGCTCTGACAAACATGATCAAAAGGCCCTGCTTTTACAGATAGAAAATGGAAAGGAAAGATGTGCCTTTAAAAGGTACCTGTGATAACCAGTTCCTGGGATATTCCCTACTGTGATCTGCAAGTCACGCAGCCATCTAAGAGCACCTACGACAAACCAGGTGATCCTCAGACACGTTTGTGAGATACCAATATGGAAAGTCGCTGACATACAGATGAAATAACTGGGGCTTGGAGAGCAAATTAATAACTCACCCGACTTCCCAGATGGAAGTATCAGAGGTGGGACTGGAACCAGGTGAGCCTGACTCCAGAGCTCTGGCCCTCTGGCCCTCTCTGTGCTCTCCCTTGGGAACAGTTGCTTGTCTTTCCCCAGGACTGGGCTCCACTTGACAGCTGATGTCTCCTGTGATGCGGGGAGAGAGATGGATGGGAGGTAAATCAGAGGGGAATTCAAGGCCTTTTATACTAGGAGTCCCTGTATCCCATCTCTGCTGTGCCCTTTCACCTCCCCAGGACTCAGCTCTTCTGTAAAGTTCAGCTGAGGCAAGGGAGGGATCAGGTAACTTATTAGGTATTTTTCTTTATTCACAAATATTTATTGAGCTTCTTCTATGTACTAGGCCCTTCTTGTGGGAACAAGAAACAGATAACATCTCTGCTCTGATAGCTTATATTCTGATGGAAGAAGAGAAACTATAAGCAAAATTTAAATAAGACAGAAGAGAAGGAAAACAACATCACCATCATCATTTTAGGGGAGTATTGATAAATGCTATGAAGAAACCTAAATAAAATAATGTGATAGGAAATCAGGTAGGATGGGTAGGCCAGTTTAGATCTACTGTGATTCAGTAGAACTGGAGTGGGCATTTGCACATAGTTAAGAAACGTATCTTTGGAAAAGTGGCTTGAAGGCAAAAAGGAGCCATTTGTGTAATGACCCAGAGACCAGCATGCCAGGCAGAGGGAAGAGCAAGTGCGGATGCTCTGAGGCAGGACCTGCTTGGTGAGTAGGAGAAAGAGAACTGGGGAGAGGGAGGGAGGAGATGGGCAGAGCAGGCTCATGGAGGGCCTGGTTGGCTGTGGTAAGGAGTTTAGGCTTCTTTTCAATTAGGATGGGAGGCTGTTTAAGAGATTTAAGAGGGAAGGACACCCTCTGATTTGCATTTTTAAAAGGTCACTTGGGCTTCCACATGAAGGATGGATTGCAGGAAGAGCAGTCATCCCTGCAGGAGATACTGGCCTGGGGTGTAGCAGGCAAAGCAGACAGATTTTATAACACGTTTCTGGGCAGAGGGGAGAACAGAGATGTGTGTGAGGAAGCCCCTGCCCAGAAGGATCTTACAGAGCAGTTTCAAACTCACTTTTTAGACCCAAGGAATAATTATAGAGAATGAAACACAGGAGGGGGTTGTGAGGGCATGAAATGGTCTGTGGGTACAGAAGGAATTAGAGACGTCCTCCCTTCCAGGCCACTCATCCACTCTCTGCCTCTTCTCTGGCTGCACATCCTACTGATGGTTTAGTGGCAGACCTGGCACCTGTGTGCTAGGTATCTGGCTCCTGCCCGCTCTGCAAGCCCAGCCAGATACGAGCATCTGGAGGCAGCAGCATCATGGACTGAGGAGGCCCTAATGTGGCCTCTGGGTCTGGTGCCCATAGCTGCCATCTGAGAAGTGGCTCATGCCCTGCTCCTGAAGCATGTGGACAAGAGGTCAGCCAGAGAGTGAAGCAGGGAATGACACCCTCTCATTTGCATTTTTAAAAGGTCACTTGGGTTGCCACAGAAAGGATGGATTTTGGTGGAGGAGCAGCTAGGAGCAGGCAGAGCTTGTGCTGGAGACCAAGGGGGATGCAAAGGTGACCAGCCAGCTGTGGCTGCTCCCAGAGCCCCTTCCTATGGATGTCTGGTCTGAATGGAGAGGAAGCATTAGGTGAGGGGACCCGCACCATAGGTGCACAGAATTCACCAAAGCCTTCCTGTGTCAAAGCCACACATTTGTGTGAAAACATGATAGCCCTGCACATGTCCCTAAACACTGCCCAGGTTCCAAGCCTCCTACAGGTTGCACTGTTATGTATCAAGCATTGTTCTAAGAGCTTTCTCTTTAACTTATTTCACCCTGAGAATGTTTTTGAGCAAAAGAGCACTTTGCCTGAGTTGTGTTTTAGGATGATTAATACCACAGTAACCTATAGGGTGGATTGGGAGTGAGGAGGAGACGCCCTTCAAGGCTCTAATCAGCGTGGTGTGGTGGGGAAAGCAAGAGGTTCACATCCAGAGAGAGCAGGGTTAAAGTATGGCTCTTACACTTTTAAATCGAGTGGGAGTGGTCCTGCGCAAGAGACTACACCTTTCTTTACTTCAGTTGTCTCATCTGCAAAATGGGAGAAAACTCTTGATCTTAAAGAATTATTGTGATTTAGAAAATTTCTATAAAGGACCTGACATGGTGTGTTGCCTGGTGTATCCTCAGTATGCACAAGACTAGTTTATTTTCTTTTTCCTTTTTCCTATGACCTAGGACCACAGCTGAAGAGTTTGAGAAAGTAGGTGCTGAGGTAGAAAGAATGGGGCCTTTGAAGCCAGAGACCTGGGTCAAATTCAACTTTGCTATTTATCTGCTTTGTGACCTTTGACAAGTTAGTCAACCTCTCTGGGCCTCCTTTCTCTTCTGAAAAATTTCATTTACAATCCAGTTTACCTAACAAATAAGGATCAGCACATAGTGGGTGATCCACAAATAGTAGTTTTTATAAACCATCATTAAAAAAATTCCTGGGTGGGGGTGGGGTGGGGGTTAAAGATGAACTTATCAGATGGGGGAATATCTCACTGGGCCGCCCTGGAGGAGAGTCCCCCTCCCTTGATGAGCAGAGTTCTCACTTTTCATTTCCTTCCACATGAAACAGAGGGGGATGAGACTGACTGCGTACTTCAGATGGGATTCATAATGTCGAGTCCTTAGAATTAAATTCAGGTCTGATTTTCCAGGAGGGGCCGATCAGCACTGCAGCGGAGTTCAGGTGCTGTGACTATAATTTGTAACCAGCACTTTCCCATTTGGCTCCTTTGCGGCCATCTGGTCCCCTTAGTGGAGATCTGTTTTGTTGGCAACTATGGTGCCACGGGGAAGTTGAAATTTACCCATTAGAACTCAGTGTACCATGGAGATTCCTTCCCAGCCCCATAGAAGGATCATCTCCGACCCTGCCTGCCCCTCGTTGGTCCATTGCCAACACTCCTCTATGGGGATTTTCTAGCACTATGATTATTTTATTGCCAAGAATCAGAGTAATTATAACTTGTAGAGGGATTTCCTAGGAAAAGATGAACTTGGGTTTATGCATAAACATATGTGAAAGAAGGGGTTTGGGATTTGTGCATTTTATGTTTTTTAGACATGAAACATGAGCTTTATTTCACTTAAAAATACTTAATAAGTTTCTACCCATTGCATAATTTGTTAGTAACAATGATGGTGATGAAAGCTACTATTAATTGAAAACCTACTGTGCAAAAGGTAGTGTGCCAGGTGATTTACAAAGATCTCTCCCGATTGACCCAATGCAGACCACTGTTTCTTTTCAAATCATTGCCTGTGATCTATTAATGGGTCATGAAATCAATTTAAAGAATTGGAACCAGTATTTAAAAAATGAAATAGGATGAAATGATATGGAATGGAATAGTAAATATCATAGAGCTTTGTAGATAGCAAGGGTAAGAATTGTTCATGAGCCCAGTTGGCATGGCTCAGTGGTTGAGCATCAACCTATGAGCCAGAAGGTCGAGGTTTGATTCTCGGTCAGAGCATATGCCCGTTTGCGATCCCCAATGTGGGGCATGCAGGAGGCAGCCGATCAATGATTCTCTCTCATCATTGATGTTTCTCTCTCTCCCACTCCCTCTCTGAAATAAATAAAAATATATTTATAAAAAAGAATTGTTCATGAAACTTGTGTCTGTTATGAATGTTATATGTGCACGAGGTTATGATAAGATGGTTGAGTACTAGATTATGATGAAAAATAAATTTATTACTGTGGATTGTGGTGCAAAAGTTTGAAAATAACTAGCCTAATTCAATGGTTCTCAACCTTTAGGATGCAAAACAGTCACCCAGAGAGCCTGTTAAAGCGGGGTGCTAGGCTCTGCCCCCAGAGTTTCTGACTCAGAAGGCCTGGGTAGGACCTACAATTTTGTTACAAACTTACATGTGCTGCTGATGCTGCTAGTTCCCAAACCACATTTGAAAACCACTGGCCCAATTATTCCAACCTCATAGGTCAGGAAGCTGAGATTCAGAGAGAGAAAGTAACTCACCCATGGCCCACAGTTGGTACAATTAAGAACTAGGATTTAGACCCAGTTTGTCTGACCCCAAAACTGTAAACCATGCTGTGCTTTCCTTTGGTTTTGGAAATAATCTGTCTTCAATGTGAGGATCTGACAAGAATTATTCTCTCTATGCTTGGTGTGTGTTTTTGTATTTTCTCTTCAAGTCCCATATAAATGGCCTGAAATACAAGAAACATGGTGCTTGCAAGCCAGACCCCTTTATCATTTAGATGAGGAATGGGGGAGGGATTTGAAGAGCATGATGCTTTTGAATAGCACAGTCTGGATGAGAAGCCAGGCAGCATCCTTGGCCTTCAACAGTTTTTGCAAGCCCACTCTCCCTCCCTCTGTCAACTCGTCCATGCCTGGGTGTTAGCTGGAATCTTAACATGTGTATGGCTTGTTTCATAAAGACTCCAAAGCTAGGAGAAAGCCCTACTGTTTAGGAATGTTTCCTATTTCAACTCTGCTTCCAGAAGAGCCCTCATGGAGGCCAAAGTTTGCCACTTCCTACACTGGGGCATTAAGTACAGTATTCTAAGGATACTATTCTCTTTCTAAGTACAGCTGAGTTGGAAGAGCAATAGCTATAGGAGTAAATAGCTGGCTCCAGTCTGGGTGTATGATGCTGAGCATCTACTGAACTCTCTCCAGGTCTTCATTTGTCATTTTTTATCTAGGACTAAAAATTCCATAACCTCATAGGAAGTTTTGAAGGTAAAATAACATATATAAAACACTTAGCATGGCACTTGGCATTTAACAAACCCTCAGTAAGGAGTGGATAGCATAGTCTTCATCTATCTACTCACAAATATTTATTGAGCACCTTCTTTGTTCCAGGCACTGTGCTATGTAAGGCTACAAAGCTGAATATGGCCCCACCCCTGCCTTTAGTCAGCTCACAATCTATTGCTAAACACAGACCGGCTTCCCCTCTCTAATCCCAATTAATTGACCGTTGTAGCATTTCACACTGAGCTCAGTATGCAACTTTAGCATCCTTTTCCACGTGGCAATTTAGGCAGTGCTACCAGGCAGAGGGAGTGGGCAAAGACTGCTAACTTTGTTGCTTTCCCTAGGCTAGTGTCCTCAGAAATGGACAATTACTATCATATGTGTAAATGCTACGTAGGGGAAAATAGGGGTTCTCAGGAGCTGTATGAGGGTTACTAAGTCCCCTGGGGAAGCATGATGTGTAAGGCTTCCAGAAAGAACTGAGTCTGGAAGGACAAATAGGGGTTAATTAGGTGTAAAGGAGGAGTGGTGATCAAGGAGACAGGAGAACAACATGCATGCATATATACTTAGAACACTGACAGACAGACAGACAAGCCAATAGGCGGGTCTCTCTCTCTCTCTCTCTCTCTCTCTCTCTCACACACACACACACACACACACACACACACACACACACACACACACACACACCTATGGTCCAGGGAGCAGGGAGTATTTGGGGAACAGTAAGGAGGACAGACTATGGGGAAGGGATGTAGTTGAGACAGCAACAGTAATGAGAGGCCTTCCGGCCATGCTGAAGTTAGGGGACTACCAGTGTGCCCCTGGGAACCAGCAGGGGAGTGTCCTGTGAGGGAGCTGAGTTGCTGCTGCTATGCACCCAGAGAGAAAGCTGAACTGATGTGGATTAACCTGGAGAAAAGAAGCCAAGCCATGTTCCCCCTGGTGTGAAAACCCTTGAATCCAGTGAAAAGATTTAAGGGATAATGGAGGCATTTTTTCTGTTTCATATGGTAGTAATCCGGGTCCCTCAGGATCAAGCACCGAACCTGATTAGTGCTGGGCCAAAGCAGCCCAGAGCACCCGTTTCCATCACGAGCTGACTGCAGGCTACACTCTAATGGGATTGTTTGTGAAGAAAAAAATAAATGCCATCCCTGCTTTAAAAGAATGTCCTTCTCATGGAGCCAGAGCTCTGTTGCTATTATAAGGGGGGCGGGGTCTGGAAAAAATAGTTAAAGCCCCACTCTCAGGGGTGATTGGCTTTGAATTTTGGCTGCAGAACTTTTGGTTAATAAGCTATAGAGTTGAGGGAGTAGATGGAAAATAAAAATGGATATAGGGAGATATCCCACCGGTTAGAGCACAATGGTGCAAAGAGGCAGCACCCTCAGAGGGAGGGTCTGATATTCACACCTGGGTGGCCTTGAGCAAGACCCTTCCCCTCTCTGGGCCTCAGTTTTCTCATCTGCAGAATGGAGATGTTGGAATCATACTATCTAAGTATTCTTCCAGCTGTAACATTCCTTGTTTAGATAGCAATCTCCTGGGAGATTTGGCTCGTAGGGAGTTCAATGAGCAAAGTTGCCAGGTTCTGCCTGTTCTCATCCGTCAGAGGGATGCACACTGCTAACATGCTTCATCTGAGTTTGCTGCTGTGATCAGAAAAACACCGTTTGGTGCAAAAAAAGGTTAGGCATTGCTGGCAGGTCCCCCCTTAGACATGTGCTAAATTTCCATAGCTGGCTTTTAGGTCCCTGTGTTGGACAGAATGAACTTTCCAGGGAATATTTAATTTGGAGGTAACTTTCTTGGCCAATCTACAAAAACCCTGTTTAGTCTTGAACAGAACTAAAGTTATATTCGCTTTATGGGACTAAGCTGATAATAGTCCCATGGAGTAGCCTGGAGTTGGGCCTTTTCTAGAGCTAGCCTGGAATGGAACTGTTTTGATGGCATTCCTATGGAATAGTCTTATTTCTGTGGATTGATTTGGAATAGTGTTGATTTTGCTGGGCTGACTTGGAATGAAACTATTTTACTGGTATTGACCTTAAACAAATAGACAGCCAGGTATTTCTCTAGCAAAGTGGGTTTATTCGGGAACAACAAAGAATTGCAATTCTGGAAATGCAGTCTAAGGGTGAACCATGTGTAAGTCCAGAAAACAAAGGAGAGCATCATTCTTTTATAGAGAAAAGGAAGAGTTCAGAGGGGCTGTCATAAGCAAAGAGTTCATTGGAGGAAAGTGGGAGTTCCAAGTGCAGTGGCTTTTCATTTGCCGAGTAATTGCGGGGTGAGAAGAAGATCATCCTTCATCCTGCCGGAGTGGCGAAGTAGGACTTTGGAGATGAAAGTAGGACTCCTTTTGTGTGGGGTAATCGATAATGAGTGGTAGCATGAGAGCTTCCCCTACAGGCCCTCCCAACTGCAATTTACATAAGGTTTCTGTTTATTAATCTTAACACAGGCGAGTCCAGGAAACCATCAGTGGAACAACATTTTCCACTCTCTAGGCATTTTAGGGTAAGAGGTCACTGGTAGTGTGTTTTCTCTTGCAATTGTGTCAGTCATAGGCTGGAAGATTTGAGTGCTTCTGATTGCCCAAAGGAAAGGGAGCCCCCTGCAGGAGGGAGGACTGCCTTGCTATGGTAGCCCTAAGTAAGTCAACATTTCTATTTCAAAATTTGTCTGTACCTACAGGCAGAGTAGAATCAAAAATCTTAATTTTTTTAAAATAAAAAAACTTCTTCCTATTAAATAGCTATTATCTTCTTCAAAAGATTTTAATTATTATAATTGTTATTAAATAAATTAAATTTAATTAACCAGCTTTTAAAAAACCTCTAACATTTCAGATTCATAATGAAAGACTAAGGAGGAAACTGGGCTTTTTGTGTGTTGGAAAGTTGTAGAAAGAGGAAGTTAAGACAAAGTCCCTGATTAGGGCTTTTGAGAAAGTGACCAAACTAAGCTTATAGCTGAACCCTAAGAATGGAAGATAATATAGTAGAAAAATTCATTTGAGGCTCAACCATGGGTGAGCCACAGTTTACACTTCCCATCTCAGTTGATCTTCAAAACCGCCTTGTGCTGTAAGTCTGACAGTTGAGGAAATTGTGGGTCAGGTCACTAGCGGTGAAGCTGCAATTCAAACCCTGCAGTCCATCTTCTTTATTCTTCCTAATATCTGAGGATTAAAATGCTCTTTGTCCTCAGGGATACACCCAGAAGGTAATCAGTAGAGAGGAAATTAAACAGTGAATGCTCTAGATGGGAGTTCACCAAGTGGTCCTTATAATGTATGGTGCTCTATGGAGAGACATAGGGGTCCAGAAACACACATGAATGTGAGCTTCATTGAAATGCAGTTCACAGCTGAGAGTTCATTTAGTTGAATTTCTTGTTTCTGTGAGAGTGATGATGATAATATTAGTGATGTGTGTGTTCAGTATTTTTTTAAATTTTTATAGCAACATGCAGATGGGAAGATAGACAGCATTTATGAAAGCCTTGTCGCTGCACTGAGTGATGGGCCAAAGTAATGGGTTAGACGTTTCATTTCGTCTCTATTTGTGGGATTTCTCCTTCTGTGACTTCGCTGTGGAAAATCCTTTTGCACCTGTCCACAATTCCTTGTTTGATCCACTAAATGCCCCTATCACGCCTGTCCCTGAGACGTGGCTGGCGGCGACATGGTTGGGACAGCATTTCCAGTTCGGGGGTGAATGGGCTTGCCCGCAGCTTCTCTGAGCTTTTGTTTCTGAAAGTCTGGGAACAAGGTAATAGGTGTGCAGGTGCCAGAACCAGCTGCTGCTCAGAGCAGATGAGCCTTTCTTGGAAATAGTCCCAGACGATGAATTGCTTGTGTGGTGCAGAGAGATGCACCGGAAAATTGTCCATTCACTGTGCCCACTCTCTGACTCTTGAATGCACTGATGCTTGCTTATTCTATAGCTCCACGTGGCTCAGGAATGAACCACACATGAGGCTCTGAATGAGCCTGGGCAGACGCAGCAGAGTCTGTCAGTTGGGGCAGAGAGGGGAAAGGGAAATCTCCCGGGACATTTCATTGCCAGAGAGGGCCCTCATCCCCTGACTCCCTTTCTGTTGTAAAACTGTATCAATAATTATTGTAGAACTTAGAAAGTTACAAAGAAGAAATTTACTTCTAGTCTTTCTACTCAAAAGAAAAGGATATTTTTATGTATTTCCTGTAAATCTGAGAATCTCACTCACCTCTCTATCTCTGTCTCTATCTCTATCTCTATCTCTATCTCTATCTCTATCTCTATCTCTGTGTCTCTTCCCCACCCCCATCCCTCCCTCCTTTCTTCCCTCCCTTTCTTTATTTCTACAATCAAAATTGGAATCATATTGTATGTACAATTTATAGCTTGATTTTTTTCACTTAACATTGTAACATCTACACTCACCCTCAGAGATGTAGAGGGCTGGCAGGCTGTAGGAGCAACTGCCCTGAAATTCTTGATAATCCTCCCTATATTTTCTTGGTTCTAGGGGAGCTCTCTTTCAAATTACCCAATTTACTTCCTGGGATTTTCTCCTAATCAATCCCTTCCCTAGACCTTCTGGGGTTCTGTGTCCTCATCCAATCCGATCCTTTTCCCAGGCTAGGCTCTGCCCCTTTATGTCACTATTTTGGCTCCTGCTGCACATGCCTCAAAATAAGTGAAGGCCTGGGTGAGGGCTGGGGATGAGTTCTAAGGGTCAATGGAGAAAAAAGGGGACATAGGTAATACTTTCAACAATAAAGATTTTAAAAATAAAAACATTAAAACTTGTGTAGTTGTTTAAAAGCTGCTTTATATTTCATTATTATCTACATGATAAATCTAAAGTAATGGTGTCCTCTCCTTACCAAGTGAAATAAATAAGTTTCAATCTATGGTGGTGGTGGTGGGGGGGGGAGTAGAAGAACCACCCCTGTGCCATCTTGGCTCCTACTTCACTTGCGCTCAGCAAAGGAGTTTTGATGTTTTATGCCACCCCCTCGGTAATCCAGGCTAATGACTGGTAAGCAATTCTTCCTGCCTGCATTGGGGACTAGGACCCAAAGGCTGAGAATGTGGCAGTCTCCTGGGGAGTTTGTGAATGCAGTCACTTCCCAGTGAAGCAGGCTTCACATCTGATTCAGCTTCCTAGTCGATTAGGCTTAATGTCTGATTCCCTTTGCTCCCTTCCTTTGTTAATAACTAGCTAACTACCTACACTAACACCGGGCATGTGGAAAGTACTAAAAACCTTGTAGTCATTTTGCCAAAATGGCAGAGCTAGGGAGAAACCCCAGACAAGTGCAATATCCAAGTCCCCGCCTTTTTCAGGGAACGCACTGCCTCCCAAAGAATGGTGGCTGCCCCCTGGCCCAGAGAATGCCCACATGTGAATGGGGGTCAGGAATGAGCTGAGGCAGAAGAGATGGAGAAGCCATCCCTTCCAACCATGATCTGCAGCCTTTGCCAACTCCACAGTGTGGGGCTTAAGAGATTGGGCTATGGCTTTCCTGCTGGAATGGGCAGGAAAGACCCACCATTCCTAGAGCCAGTTCCACTGAAGCCTGCTAATGACGCCATCTGGTCGACTGGAGCCATTTCCCCAAGTTATTTTTCTGACCTGGCTACATTTGTTTCTGGCTGTCCTGCACTTACTCCTTTCAGTTGTTGCGGTGGGGTTTTTTTGTGTTTTTTTTTTTCCTTGCTGTATTGATTTTTTTCAACTAGGCAACTCTGGCCAGCTGTACTGAAGCCCAGGCTTCACTTTGATCCACTTAGATTAAGGAGGAAAGAATGCAAAATAGGCAGCTCCTATGCCTTGTCTGCACCTTGGCCTCTTTATGAACACTAACAGGAAGGAGGGTTGCCAGGTGACCGGGAGATAGCTTGAAACTGAGCTTGCCCCTGGCCAGGGCGTCAGCCTAGGCCAGCAAGGCAGCCCTCATGGTTTCTGCCCCTGGGGCTGAGGTAGAGGTGAAAGACCCAGGCCAGTGAGTCAGTGTCAGCTGAACCAGGAGACTTCAGAGAGCTGGTAACTCACTGGAGGTGTCCTAGACAGCCCCCAGGAGTCAGAATGACAGTATTAACGTTCCTGCCCTGTCAGCTCCCTGGAGCCTTGTGTGCCTAGATCTGGGTTCTGGTAGGAAGCAGGTGGCACACTGGAAAGGAGGATTGGAGAGGCTTAACCAGGGACTATTTACTAAAGCATGTGCTGGGCTAACAGAGCCAAAGGGAGAGAGTCCAGGGGAGAGAATGAGGCAGCTTGGCAGGGAGGGAGCTGGGGAATAACCACCCAGTCTCTCCCCTCCCCCTCCTCTTGTCACTCAGTGCCTCTGACCTAGGGAAAATCAGCCACCCCGAATTATCTTGCCTAAATGAAGGTCATTCGCACTTGCATTGACATTTGCCTCTGCGCCTCTCCCTCATCTCCCTTTTCTGGGAGACTTTCCTAACACCCTGGCCACATCCTTATGCCATCAGTGTCCTTTTGAACATGGTACTAAGGGCGGGATGGGGCTCCCTGTAAAGCACTCACTCCCAGGAGCCTTTCAGAGTCTCCATTTACTCATTGGTAGTGTGGAGGTGGCAATACCCACCATAGCAGGTGATTGAGATGAGAAACCATTTATAATGTAAAAATGCCCTTAGCCAGTGCCCCGCATGTGGTCAGTGCCCAAATGCAGTGATAAGCAGGAGCAATAACCATTTCTTGTGTGATTCCTCTGTGCCGGGCATGTGTGATTTACTTTAGGACGTCTATGGATTTAGGTCTCCCTGGTGGATGCGGCACTCCACGATTTTGCCAGGGCAAGGCCTGGGGGGCAGAGGGATGCAGCAGCTGCCCCTGGTCACACTGGGAGTGAATGAGAGAGCTGACCCAGGACTCTCTTCTCATCACCGCTACCCTTGATTACTGCCTAGTAGTGATCACAGTACCGCCTCCCTCCTCCCTAGGTAGTCACTGATGTTCAACTAACAAAGACTAGGCATGAAGAGGTCACTGCCTAACCCAGGAAGTGAATGTGGTAGGATTGCAGCCCTGCTGTGCCTGGCTGGGGCTGCCCTGGCACCCCTCTGGATTCCAGAGACTCTAGAACCCTCTCTGCCATGGCCCCTTCCCTTGGCTCCCCTTCTCATGGCTGCTGTCCTCAGGTCCTCCCCCCGCCGAGCCTGCACTGAACACCACAGTTAGACCCACCAGATTCTCGAGCTCCCCGATTGTTGAAATAAAGAATGGGGGTCAAGGGGTGAAGAGTGCTTTGCTTTGAAACTTAATTATGATTTTCTCGCACTTCCTTGATTCTGTTCCCAGCATTCTTGCTTTCATCTGTGTGTCATTGGGCAAGTCTCTTTTCATCTCTGGGTCTCAGTTTGTCCATCACAGAATGGGGAGATTAGATTATGTTCCCAGTGCTATTAATAAAGTTGGTGGTGCCCACTGGGAAGATGAAACTCTGCCTGAAGTTTCAATGGTAAAACCATCATTTACTCAGCAGAGCCAGCCACGCCTGGTGCTGCTTACCCGCCCATGTGGGATCCCCTAGCAGCTCAGCTGTGAGGCTCCCGGAAGCATCATGATGAACTGGAGGCCTTCCCTTCCTGGTCAGGTGAAGAGCCCACCTTTGCACTGCAGGCCAGCAGGCCCGATTTTCCAAATGAGAAGACAGAGGACCTGTGGGAAGGTTCCCAGAGCTCCCCAGAGACCAGCCATCCTGGGGTTAGAGCCAGGTTTCGGAGTGTGGAGTTCTGGCTCAGACCCACGCTGCTTCTCTGATCCTGATTCTCCCAGTGATGGTTTTTTTAGGTCAGAGCCAGCTGAATCCAGGAGCTAATGTGGCTTAGTGGGGTCTATTTGGGTCTATTTCCTGCCAAGTTAGGCTTGCTTTGTTCTATGCATCTGACAGAATCCTTAGTTGCTGCTAGAATCTTTGCAAATAGGTCAGAATTGGGCCCAGGTAGGAGGGTGCAGTCATCTCCATGAAACAGACACGCTCCTCTCTGCAGGTGGGGGCCTAAATCGGCACCGTCATGAGTGGAGAGGGAGAGGCTTGGCACTACTCTAGCTGTTAAGCATGTTTATAAGTACATACCCAATGACCTGGCGCATGAGTCAGTGTCTTCTTCCAGCTGTTTTGTAGAGAAACCTCAAATAAAATGGATTTAAATAGCACTCAAGTTAACTTTTCTTTCCTGCAAAAGCCTGAAGCAGTCCCTTTATGGCCGACCCTGGAAGTTGCTCACATTTCTGCCAGGTCCTGTTGGTTCTCCTTGTCCCTTGCACACAGCTGTGCCGGAGCCTGGGAAATGGAGCTGCTACTCTGAAAGTGGGCGCAGCAGATGTGGGGCTGCCTCACTGTGTCCCTTCCTCAGGACGGACGTCCCTGTCCTCAGCTGCTGGGAATATTGGCAGCTGATAATACACAGGTGTGTCTCTCCGTGATCATTGCACAGAGGCACTGGGACTCATCTCACTCAAGATTGCACCCCCTTTCGGGAGGAGGCCATTTTGCAAATAACTGGCTTATGCAGGCAGAAAAAGTCCTGTCCCTCTGGCCTCAATTTGCAACAACTCTGAGGGGTCCTTTCAGCTCCGGAGGTCCTTGTGGGGGGTCCACTGGGGCCTGGCTGAACGAGCACCGAGGGCCGGTCATGTCCTCCCCACTTCTTACAGGTGGCCTTCCACAGGGCACTCGACACAAGCCCCTACCTGCAGCTCTCTCCTCCAGAGACAGTTTCAGGGAACCCACACTAGAAATCTGGGTTCTGAACCAGAGAAGAGCTGGAAGGATGCTGGAACACGCTATCCCTGGGGCCTGCTGCAACCCCATCTCTCACATCGGCTCTGAAAAAATACCCGTCAATGTGCCCCAGGAAGCAGCAGGCCATCCCTGCAGCGTGGTTGGTGAGAATGACAACAGTGAACAATGAACACGGTGAGGCTGGGCTATGGAGCATGCGGAAAAGATGGAGAAAGTTCCAGATTTGCTGCCTTCCATATTCTCCAAGAGTTTATTGGGAATAAGAAGTAAATTGCGGGCAGATGTACAGTATGATTACCATTTTATTACAAGTGACAAACACCCCATAAATGTCTGGCCATAATTATAGATCATAGATGCATAATTAGAAAACCAGGGGACCGTTATATGGAAGCTGATCATAGCAGTGGCCTTTGGGGCTGGGAGGGGAGATTTGGGATGGGTGAGTGTCGCGTGGGGTGAGGAGGTGGAGTAGGGTAGTGTGAGGAGCTCTGAGCTTTATCTAATGTTTTGTTGAGAGAATATATTGGAACATATTCATGGATTATCTGTTCAGTTAGGCATTTATATTAAAGAGGAAAAGTGGAAACCCAGCCTCACCCGTGGAGATTGAGACCAAACTCATCTCCTGAGAACAGATGGAAGCATCCAGCTTTGCTTCCAAAAGAGAATCTTCATTTCCAAGAGGCCTCGAGGCCTCAGGCAAATCAGTCTACCTCTCTAAGCCTCAGTTTCCCCACCTGTGAAATGACTGTCACACACCCTATTGCGTATGTTGCAAGGTTGAACTTACATAAAGATTACGCAGCTGTTAGGCCAGCCGGGCGCGCTGTGCAGGAGCGGTGGGTGCGCCTGAAGACGCCTCCTCTGCCTTTGCCAGGGACTCAAGCTGGTCAGATGAACAGCTGTCCCAGCTGGGGCCTGGGTCAGCAGCCATGGGGAGGGGAGGGCTCCACTCCCTGGGTGGCAGCCTGCTTCTGTGGGGGCCCAGGTGGACTGTTCCAGAACATCCCAGGTGTTCTGGGACTAGGTCTCATTTCTGGGGTATGAGCAGCAGCGTGCGTAACTGCGGGGATGTTTCCATTGTGTCTAGGGGTTCGGTGGTTTTTCTGTCCTCTCTCTCAGAACGAAGAGGAGAAAGCCTCCCTGTCAGGGAAGCCCAGCAGACCAGAAAGGCTTTGAAATCATGAAATGCAAATACCAGCTGCTTTTGAACCGCGTGGAAGGCGGATCTGCTGTATTAAATTAACGTGGCCCATAAATACAGAGGTTAAGAAAGGGGAAACCAAGTGTTCAGAGCCTTTTGTCTAGAGGAAAAATAATCACAGGACAATGGCCCATTTTGTTTGGATTACAGGCCAGGCTAATATCACATCAGCTCAAGCCTGGCAATATTTAGGTTGAAACTGCTGTTTGCTGAGCACTGTTGTTCCAATTTATCTCGGCGGGGAATCCCCCAGAGCAAATCAGGCTGGGCAAGGGAAACCTCTGCCTCCTGCCCTCCCGCCTGGTTCTGCCCGTGATTACCAGAGAGTGCTAGTGGAAGGGAATGGGCAGGGATGGAGAGAGAAGGGACTAGAACAAACTAACTGAGGACCCATAGACAAAATTCAGCCTGCAAAGAAATTGCTTTTTGGGAGCTGTACTATACACATCTGTCTATTCTGCTTCTCTTTAGAAACCAGAAAAACCATCATTTGACCTGCACACTGACATGGCAGTAATTGCAGGAGCCAAGAAGTGGCTGCCCCTTGAGTCAGAGAATGTTAGCCTCAATTCCCACCACTCCCTTTTGCCCCCCAACCCTGAGGCTGAATGTCAGTTGCCATTAAGAGTGTATCAATCTTTTGTTATTATTTATGTTATAGTCACAAATATTTCTCCAAACCCATGACATATTACAATGTGAGCGAATGTGAGCTGGAGCACCCAGGGGCTGTTCTCTTATAGCCAACCTGCTTTACTCCTGTGACTACCTGGGCTGCCCATCACTGGCCTATGGCTGAAACCACTAGGCCTAGATATTGGTCTCAGTTCTCCAACTGATCTGATGCAATCAACCCCACTACCCCTACTCTGGGTCCCAGTGTCCTCATATGTAAAATGAAAGGGCATTATCTCCCAAGCTGTGTTCCGGTAGCATTAGCTCTGTGGGACATGAAGGAGGTTCCATAATCCAAAACACTGGGAAGCATTGTTAGACAAAATTAAGTCATTCCCCTGCAGGCCTTTCCAGAGCCCCAAGGCACTGACTCGTGTCTGTGGATTTACTAGGGAAGGCTACTTTCACAGAGCATCTTGGGATACTGGTGTTTCTGGCTTAGATTTGGGAAAGTGAAATACGATTTGGCCAAGTCACTGCCACCTTGCTGTGTAGCTTCCTTCTCTCCTCCCCCAGTTTGTCTCTCCTCTCCAGGCCTCCCTAAGGCATCAGGGAAGGCTTGACGGTGAGGAATCATCAGTCCCCGCCCCCCGCCCCCCCTCCCCATATTATGTTCCCAGGGGATTCTTTGCCCCCAAACGTGGTCACAGATCGGTAAACGTGACCAGGATTGGTTCAGGCAAAGTGATCTTTTGGATAAGGATTCAAAATGCCTTTCAAGGTGAATCAGGTCTCCGACAGCCCTCCGTCGGTGTGGGCGGAGGAACACTGCCGAGGGCACAGCTAAGAAAAAACTGCCAGCTCTGTAGCACCTGTCATGTTTATGGCCCTTTAACGCCAGACTCTGTTGTTCTCTGTCTCCTGCAATGTTTGCCAGTTGCATTATACCCAGCACTCCTAGAGGGCAGGGAGCTGCATTGATTTTAGTTGCATTATTTATATCTTATGCATTCAAACAGTTAATCAAGAAGGATTTATTGAGTGGGTTGCTGCCCCCTGAGGTATAGGTTCCTACCTTAGAGTCATAAATAACAAAACGCCCACAGTGTGGCAAAGTGGAAAGCTGCAGACTTTGCAGTCGGAGGGGACTGGGACTAAATGGTCTGTCTGTACAGCCTTGGTCACATTACTAATCTTGAGCCTCGGATTTCTCATCTGTAAAGTGGGGACCACACTGGGAAACTCACAGCCTTCCTGAGGATTCCCAGCACGGGGCCTGGTACATGGCAGGCTACCGGAAATTGCTGTTATTGTGATATTTGAAGGTTGACTAGGGGCTTTCTTTCATGTACTTCATCTCATTTTATTCTCCCATCCTCTCCCTGAGCGAGGTAAGGCTGGGTAGAGTCCACCTGCAGTTTATAAAAGGGGAAACAGAAATTCAGAGAGGTTGAGGGCCTTGCCCAAGGTTTCTCAGCCAAGAAGGGAGCCAGGATTTGAAGTCTGAGTTTTGAATTCTACTTCTTGGATGGCCTCCAGGACAGCACCAGACCCCATGTGACAGTGCTTTGCTGAATGCAAACACCATTCAACCCAAAGGCTAATGCGTTGCTATTATGACACATTTAGCACTGATGGTTATGAGCAAGAATCTTTCCTAGAAAGGTGCTCTAGAGCCCTCAAAGAGCCCTTCTAAGGAAAATAAGCTCTGTTCATTTTTAAAAAGAGTTTTATCACGTAGAAAATGGCCAGGATCAATTAGAGAAAGTGCATGGTGTTGGGGAAGAGAAGCAGGGCAGGGGCACCGGAGCTTCCTCTGGAAGGCGTGATGGAGGTGGGACACATGTGGGCACAGCAGGAGGGAAGGGTGGAGGAAACTACTGCAGGAGCAAAACACCACATGAACAAAGCTAAGGGGAGTCCGGTCATTCGGTCTTGAGGGGTAAATGGACAGGCAGGTCCAGAGCCAGGGGCCTGCAAGAATCGCTGATGCAGGGCTTTCAGTGTGAGGGTAGGGGGTGGAGGCTTGCCGGAGACAGTGTCAAAGCAGTGGACTGACCAGGCCAGTTTAGAGGTCATTAGGGAGGAAAACAGCAAGAGCCCAGCAGACCAAAGCAGATGCAAAAGGAGAGGTTTAATTAACTAACTAATTCATTCATGAAATATTTCAATCAGTACAAAAATTTATTGAGCACACACTGTGTATAGAGCTTGGTGCTTGCTTCTGCAAGTACTATGTATAAGAAGATAGGGCCCAGTCTAAGCAAGACAAAGCCATGGTCATACCTGCAGCCCTAGACCCTATGCTATGTGTGTGCATGGATACATGCATTCACATATGTCTATGCACATACATGTGCATGCACACATGTGCATGCACTCACATGTACTCGCATGCACATGCACACATGTATGTGCTTCTCATCCCTATTTCCTGTGCCGGCTGGCTTCCATAAACATTCCCAGGTGGCCCTCCTCCTCTGTCCCAAGCTGAGGCCCCATTACTTGTCAGGTCAGAAATTCTGATGCAAATTCAGTGTCTACTTTAGAAACAAGGCTTTCCCCATAATGAGATAATTAAAAAGGAGGCTTTGCCAGGCATCCAAGGAACTGCTTTTCAATACGAGACAGGTGCACATTTTTTGCATAGTTCCCAGCTTCCAGAGGTCTCCCATGATGCTGGTGGTCTGAGCCAGGCCTGCAGAGGTAGGTGGATGTCTTCCCCAGGTCGCCCCAGCCAGCTGGATGGCGCTGAGTCTGGAAAGCGGCTGTGAGTTGAGTCGCAGTTCATTTGGTGGCCCGGTCACTATGTCGGGTCTAATTAACTGAGCTGAAAGGAAGCTAAAGAAACTTCTCTGACAGGGAGGTCAGGGAGAGTGAACTCTGATGGGAAATTAATGATGAGAGTCTGGAAACTCCACGAGAGGACTTTGGTGGCATTCTAGTAGCTAGTCTTCTGCTCCTAACAGAATGCAGCATCAAAGGGGCCTTTTTGGAGATTGTTTCTTCTGGGGATTTCAAAAAACACTCCACTGCTGAATAGAAATATTACTAATAATAATGACTAAACTGTCATCCATAACCTGAACAGTCTTGAGTGCTTATGTGTCATGACAAGTGCGTTATTCACACTCTATCAGTAAACTGTCATGTTGACTGTCAGGTATGTGCTAGGAGCTGTAATAGAGTTTAAGCCATTTATCCAAAGATTCAGGCTCACTAACTGGCAGAACTGAGATTTGGACCTAACTTCCTACATGCTATGTTATTTGACCTGTTAGTTGGTCTTGCATAGAAAAAAAGTCTGTGACTGGGGTAGTTCATGGTCTAGGACAGGACAGGGTTGGGGAACCTTTTTCTGCCAAGGGCCATTTGGATGTTTATAACATCATTCACAGGCCATACAAAATTATCAACTTAAAAATTAGTCTGCTATCTTTGGTCAAACATGTAATTAACTCACCCCTAATGCCTTGGCAGGGCCAGACCAAATGATTTTGTGGGCCTTGCAGTCCCTGGGCCAAACGTTCCCCACCCCTGGCCTAGGACTAAGACTGGCAAATGGTGGCCCATCAACTGTATTTTGAAATAAAGTTTTATTGAAACACAGTCACATCTTTTCATTTACATATTGTCTATGTTTGCTTTCACACTGTAACAGTAGAGTTGAGTAGTTGCAACAGACTATATGGTCTACCATGCCTAAAATATTTACTGTCTGACCCCGTACAGAAAATGTTTGCCAGCCTTGAACTAAGGAAACCCAGGGAGAAGCAAATTAAACAGGTTTCTTTGCTGCACAACTTCTCAGAGCCTTTAATCTGCTAATGTACATTGTGAAGGACCCCCTTTTATGAAGCATCCTTGAGGTGAGTTTGGGGAACACAGCTGGAGTGTAACTCCATTCATTTGGTCAAGGAGAAGGCAGGGTCAGACAGCAAAGTGATTGGCCCAAGGCATGCAGCTTGCATATGGCTGCACCAGGGCTTCATTCCAATTCCAAGGCAGTGCTGTACTCTCAGACTGTCAGCTCCAGTACAAGTGATTGGTGCAGTGCCAGGAGACCCTTCTCCTGAGGGGGTCATCACTGGTGGCCAGAGCAGCCTTGTCTGTATTCAGTTGCCCGTTTACAATGGTGTTCTACAACCCTGTCTTTATGGGGCCTGTTTGTTCTTCAAGTCCAAAAAGAGAAGGCAAAATCATCATACTAATAACAAATGTCAGTTGTAATCAGCATCATCTGACACTGTGAGAATTGAATTTCTACCTTTCACTGCATACATTAAATATGGGACTTTATCTCCTCATGCAGAATTGATTTGCCCATAATTCTCTCCTTTGGCCCTTGTCATGTAAATTGTGGCATTTCTCCCCCATTGACTGCATGAAGCATAATCTGCAGAAGCAGATTAGAGGTGAGGGTCCAGCCTCCCCGACCAGCTGCTGCTGGATGCTTTGTCTGTCTGTCTGTCTGTCTGTCATTACCAATTCATGCTTTCCCTCTCTAAATTGCGTCTTTGGGGCTGCTCACTGGTCGCTCATGCCTTCTGAAGATGGAGCCTGCACAGGAGGGTATGGGGGGCTGGGCAGACGGCCTTTGTGGAATTTGGAGGCTTCAGCCATGGCAATCTCTAGCTCCTGCAGTGTGGATGGGTGATGGCTGGGTAGTTTGTAGGGATGGGCCTCAGGGTCATTTGCACTTCTTGCTCTACCACTGAATCAATTCACCAGTATCCTTAAGAGTCCTACATTCTCAAATACTCCCCTAGTCCCCCAGGGGCCCTGGAGAATATCTAGCTCCCAGCATCTGTACTAGATGGATAAGGACAGAGCTGGATTCTGGCTGGTAGAAGAGCCAGATGGGGGACCTGGCCCTGGGTCTGGCCTATGGACTGTGGCTTGAAGACCAGCCCAAGGGTCTTGGGAGAGTTATGTCTGACACACAGGCTGTCACTCAGTGAGACCCCAGTGCGTGGACATCTGTACCACGCTGCAAAGTCCTTAAGCTTCACTTATGTATAATAACTATTTCATGCTAAATAGCTGAGGAGTGGTTCATAGATGGGGTTCTGGAGGCAGAAAGACCTAGGTTTGAGCTCTGACTCTTCCTCCTATTAATTGGACGATCTTGGGCAAATTACTTAATCCCTCTAAACCACTGCTTTACCATCTATAAAATGGGAGTAATAGTAATAGCCATGCCCATGAGGTTGATTGAATGAAATAATCCATGCGAAATCTCTGGAGCGGTACCCAGCATGTAGCAAATGGTCAACACATAGAGGCTGCTCTTTTTATTGTTAAATTCTCATTCTATGTCAGCTGTGTCTTAAGATATACCTTGGGGTAGAGTGTATTGATGTGACATGTGTACCAAGGTGATTAAAGGCCATTGAGTAGCTGCAGTGTGTCTCAGGGATAGCTCACAAAGGTAGGAAGGGGCAAGAAGGAAGCTATCCCTTGCTGAACACTTACTGAATACCAGGGACTTTAATAGTCAACGGCCAATGACAGGTGGCTTTCATATTTCTCCTGGCATGTTCTGTAGTGTTAATGTCGAAGACAGGGTCTGTCTCAGGCGAGACATTCTTAATGCTTTCCACAGAGAAAGAGAAAAAGGAAGTTACAAATGGCATTTATCATTTTAAATATATTATGCATTTATTGAAAACCTGCTATGTGGAAGCGCTAAGCCTAAAACTTGACTTTTATTGTCATCAAATGAAATTTCACAGTAACCTAAGAAGGCAGGTACCATCTATGTAGCCACTGGAAAGAGAAAGACAGCTGCTCCAGGATCAACTCCCAGATGCATTTCCTCCGGGCTTCCTCTGCTGCTCCCATGTTTAGTTTCCATATCCTGTGCTGACCCTCCAGCAATAAGAGTGTGTTGCTGAATTAGTCCTGTTACCTGAGCCCTCGCCACCTAAACTCAACTGTCCCGGACCAAAATGAACATTCAGCAGGTACCCCAGGGTTATTGTTGCCGGTGGAATCAGAAGAAGGCAGTTTTCCACAGTCGTGCCATAGCTGAAACAATGCTTGAGCCCTGGGAAACGCGCTGTAAATGGAGGTGGCATGCTGATGTTAATGATGGGAAGGTCCGGCCTTAGGGGAGTTGCTGTGAGCCACCCTGACTGCTCAGCACTGCCCTCCAAGCAGCTTTTGCAAGTCAGGGCTGTTGACATGGGCCAACCAAGGTCCCAAGAGGCTAATAAATCAGCCAGGAGTAGCCAGGTGGGTAGTGACATGGAGGAGAATACTAGTAATGCATGGTCACCTTAACTCTGTTTACAGGGGCAAATGGGCATCTCTGGAAAGCAGGTGGGATACAGCTCCGCCAGCGTGCTGAGGAGCTGTCAGCCTCTGCAGTCATGTGTGTTTGTGTGTGTTGGGCCTTCTTTGGAGAGCGTGGGGGCAAAGGCAGCACTAATGCTCCCACCATACCTCCCACTGCCCCTGTGCACCATTGCTTGGCTCCACACCCCTGTCCTCACACAAATGCCAACTTCCATTTATTGAGCCCAACTTCCTGTATGCCAGGCATTGTGCAAGCCCTCTAGCCTGCTGCTGGTTTATTCACACTCAGTTGCCTGTTGTAGGTAAGGGAGTACTATGATTCTACTTGCTTTTCAGAAGACATGATGGAGATACAGGAAGGCAAAGTAACTGCCCCAGGACGGGGCAGGGCCAGAATTCAAACCAAAGTCTCTTGATTCTAAACCCAAAACTTTTTACTCAACAGGTCTTATCCACAGGATCCCATCCCTCTGGGTGCCACAGACCATTGTGAGGTGGGCCTGAAGCACCTTGTTGCTAAATAGAGTACTGCCTCTTGAGTCTGGTATGCTGGCCTCCCTCTCCTCCATGCCCTGCATGACTTTGGATTTGTGACGAGTACACATGCGTGCACTGTGTAAGCATATGGATGCACGTGTACACACACACACACACACACACACACACACTCACTCAGAAAACAACTATGTTAATTAAAGGCTGGCTCTTTCTTTTGCACTGCACTGCCTCCTGCTTCGAGAGGCTGGAGGTACTCTGGGAGCAGGGGAGGTCATTTTCTTCTGCAGCATCCTCAGATACTGGTTCAGCCACTTCCTATGGCCCTCTGATGACAGGGAGGTCGCTGCTGGTCCCATCATTGCAAAGCCCTGGCTGTTAGAAAGCATCTCCTCCTGGGGAACCAGAACAATCCCAGAAGAGCAGCTCAGCCAACTGGTGCCTTTTGGCCTCAAGAAAGGGCACTTTAGCTCTTGACCCTGAGCGGCCTTTGCCTGGACCCTGAAGTCTGTCCTCCTACACCATGGGCAGTGATTGCTCCCTGTTCCCAGGACTGGACCCCTCTTGGGGAAGTTCCAGCTTCTGGTCTTTGTTCTCCAGAGGGAGGCGGCACTAGGCTTTGTCCACCTGACCCACCCCCTCCCTCATCAGTCTGCCAGCCCCTGAGCTGTCGGCTCTCCAGCTCACCTCCTCTCCACCCTCATAGCCACCAGCTGCTGGGGTCAGGCAGGGAAAGGGCTGATGGATGGGCCAGCAGGTGCGAGGGAAATATCCAGGGCGGAGTCTCTGGCAGCTGGCATGGGGCCGGCTTTCATCTGCCTGCTCTGCTGCCCATGCTCCCACCCCAGCCAGCACTCATCCACATGGGGCTGGGGTCGGACTTCCATATGGGGTGATGGGACAGGTGTGTCCCCAAGGCCAGGAGAAATCCCTGTTTCTTGGGATGCTGTCAGTTCGCACTGTGCTAACTAGAGGCTCAGGATTCAAACTCAGTTGTCTGATTCCCCACCTCGGCCCTGACCTAGAACTTATCGCAGGCACTTCCCATGGACCCCCTCTGGAGAGTAGTGAGGTCAGGAGGCAAATCACAGGCTTGGGTGTTCAGAGGTCCAGGCTCCTCACTTTGCTGTCACTCCTTTGGGGACACATGGTCCCCAGAAGTCACCCATGACTACTTAAACATGGCACCTGGGAAGTAAAATGAACAAACTCATTCTCACTCATTAACTCCTATTAGATCAAATTTGCTTCTCGTGGAGCAGATCCTTGAAGGAGCACACAGGTGGGGGGGGGGGAGAGAAAGAGAGAGAGAGAGAGAGAGAGAGAGAGAGAGAAATTATCTCCTGGACTTGAGAAGGTGATAGGATTGGGTTGGATCCACTCTACTCAGGGGGCTCTGGGTTTAAAGACCAAAAGATGGGGTGCAGGCACACTGCCTGGGCGAGTGCTTTCCCTTTCCGGGCGTCTTTATCTGGAAAATGCCTAGAGGGAACACCTACTCCACCTTCAAAGAAGCAGGGAAACATCACACGGTGTCACTAGGTGATCTCAGACACGGCACTGCCCCTCTGCCTGCCTCAGTTTCTCCCTGCGTAAAATATAGGGTTGGGTTAGCACCATGACTGGTGAACCGCAACTTCAAGGTTTTAGGGACCACTGCCTCCCTCCACCTTAGTGATGATGTTGCTTCCTATATCCATTGATTGAAAAGACACAAAAGAACAAAAGCTACCCTAAATACAGTGGCTCTGTAACCAACTTTATTAGTCATAACAGGACTTCCATGCATTGGAGAATTTGCAACCGTTGCTGGCTGGAATTGGCTATGGAGAGAGGGTGTTCTCATTGAGAACAATTAAGGCAGGCCATTTTGGATCCTGCAAATACCCAGGTGGTGAGGCAAAGTTAGGGTGGGGATGCTGGAGTCAGAGGTCTTGGGTGCATATCCCAGGGCTGCTCCTTCCCAGCTGTGTGCCCTTCTTCACCTCTGAAGTGGGGATCACAGCACTCACCCCACAGTGTTGTTGTAAGAATTAAATCCAATAATGTATGGGACATACTTAGCAGCTGGCTAGTGCTCAACAGTGACACCTAAAAACTCTAATAAACACACATTCATCTTTGCATTATTATTGACATATTCATGTACAAATAGCTGCCATTTATCGAGTGTTTACCTTGTTCAAGGCCTGAGGCCAAACTCATGGCACAGAGTTTCAGACCCCACCCTAAGGAACTCCAGTTGAGGGGTGGCTCAGACTGTCCCCATCTCTTTGGGGGAGAGCAGACAGTTTCCCTCTGGGATGTTTTGGGTCACTTGGACAGGATACCCTTTCAGGGGACATTTGGGAGTGTCTTCTCTCAGGAGCCTGTCATGCAGTCGATGCTGTCCTGGCCCAGAGTCCAGCATCTCTTCTGCTCTCCAGGGGCTGCGTTTCCCTGGGCAGGGCAGGTGGTGTCCAGAGGATCCCCGCCCCAATGGGAGAGGTGGTGAGACTATCTCAGGGGAGGGAGTGTCCCTGGGACTGAAGATCCAAGGCCCCCCTCCCTTCCCCAGAGCTTGCAGTTGAAGCCTTACCTGCAAATCCTCCAAACCCCGGGACTCACCAGTGTGTCTTAGCCATAAGCTTAGCTCAGGGCTTCTGGCTGAGTGGCGCTCCCCGTGTGGAAGTGCACTGACCACCAGGGGCAGCTCCTGTGTTGAGCGTCTGCCCCCTGGTGGTCAGTGCGCATCATAGCTACCAGTTGTTCTGCCGTCCAGTCGATTTGCATATTAGCCTTTTATTATATAGGATAAACCTTTGTCTCATTTAAACCACTGCTATTTTGACTTTCTCTGTTATACAGGGTGTCCCCAAAAGATGTATGTACACTTTCACAGTTGATAGCTCAATTTTGAAAATGAAATGTATTTTAATAAACACTGCCTTTATAATTATTCAATGTGTGCGTACACATGTTTTGGGACACCCTATATTTAGCAAAACCTCATTCTAATGGATGCAGATAGGAAGACTCTCTTTTCCAAAAAAATTAAAAACCTTGTCTTCCAGGAGTTTTTCCAGAAGATATACCCAGACAATGCTTAATTTAAAGTGATGTGGACAAAGATATTGAATATACATTTTTTTTATTATTGCAAAAAAAAAGGATACAACCTACATTTCCACAAATGGAGGAGAGGTTAGAGGTAATGTGGTACTTACTAGATGGTGGTTGAGAGTTCAGGATGTGGTCTGGAGTTAGAGACCTGGGTCTACTTCTCACCTTACCAGCTCTGTGACCAGGGCCACCTCTACTTCATCTCTCTGAACTGTAGCTTCTTTATGCATAAAGCAGGCAGATAATAATAGTGCAGGTCTACAATGTTGCTATAAGAATAAAAAAATAAGATAAAACACTTAGCTCAGTTTCTAGCTCAGCGTAATCACTGAGGGAAAGCTAGGAATCCCCTTTTCCTCGTCCCCTCTCCCTTCTGCCCTCCTCCCTCTTCTCTTCTCCAATAGGATACTGTTCTGGAATTAAAGGTACCTTCACCACCATCACTACTACTAACACAGTAAAGACGATCACAGGTATCTTAGTGGAAATGGAGAAGCACAGCGCACACATATTTGCACAGCAGGATCCCACGAGTGTGTGTGTGTCCCGAGAAAAGGCCGGAGGGCAACACACCAGCAGTGCTCATCCCTCAGACGTGGATGTCAGTGATTTCACTTGCTTCTTTAAGTCTCTCTGTAATGTCTACATTATGGCAATGGACATGAGATACTGTCATCATTTATAATTAAGCATGACTTATTTCCCTCTTGTATAAAAGCGAGGCACCCCGGAACTCCTCCAAGCCTTGGGAGGGCTGGTTCTGGAGGGAGCTTGTGGACAGGAAGCCAAGGCCGGCTGACTCAGCCCTCTCTAGCCAGATGCAGCCTTCAGGGTGAGGCAGGTGCCAGGAGGGTTCGGAGAGACAGGCCCCCATTTAGAGCTACCTGGGAGAACTGCTGCTTTGCCATCACCCCTCCTGAGCACTCCCTTCTAGCATCTTCTCTGACCTGGAGGAAGAGCCCCTGGACTTAAGGAATGTCAGCCAGAGAGATAGTGGGGTTCAAGTCTCTAATTTCTATGAGGAAGAAAAATTATTTTGCTTCCAAAGAAAGGGGGTTAGGAAAGAAAGCAAGACACCAGCCCAGCGGCTGCATATCTTGGTTCATGTGCTGTGTATTTTGCAAATTCTCTTGGCAGAGAATTGTTTTATCTCCCCTCTGGCTGGGTCTGCAGCTGCGGTGCTGACAGACACTGGCTGGCCCCTGCAGACCAGGCCGAGCTCTGCAAAGCAGTGGCCGCTGGGACACAGGCCCCTGGCAGATGAGTGGCCGACCCAGGTGCTGTGTTATGTAAGTCCCAGCTTTGAGAGTCCTGAAGAGGGGGCGGTCCTCATTGGTACAGAAGATAGGCAGCTGAGACAGGTGGGAGGAGGGCAGCAGAGGAGCCCAGTTAGGTTACCATGGGCAGGAGCACCATCGGTCGGGGGCTTCCTGTTACAAGTAAGTTATTCATTTGATTGTCCAGGGACTGGGGTAGGGACCACTTGGGTTCTCTAAAATCTTGGCTCAAAAGTGGCAACAATTTGGCCCATGGATTCATATTCTTCCTAGGCCCTAACCTTTCTCCTTTGAGCTACCATTTACTAGTACTTACTATACACTAAATAAACGTGTGCTCTTTGCTAAGCAATGTCTATATGTCACTCAATTCTTATACCTCCCTGTAAAGTTGTCCCATTTCTCAGATGAGGACATTGAGGCTCAGAGAATTAATATCACACAGTTCATTGGTAGCTGAGCCAGGGTTTGAACTTAGATGTGACTGGTTGCAAAGCTCAGGCTCTAAATGCAGAAGGACACAATCCAGGTCACATATGAGAGTCACTCCTGGAACTTGTTAATTGTACAATTACCAGCACCCCCAGCTTCCCGAATCACTGTAAAATGCTTTGGAGGTAGGTGATTCTGATGTGCGACCTGGTTGAAAACCACTTGATACCCCAGAATCCTGGCTTGGCCTACGCTGACCTCCAGGAGCAGGGCTGCTGGGCAGAGCTGAGAACCCATGGTGGCTGTTTGTGGGGGACATGGCGCGGCTGGTCTTTGGGGCCCTGCCATCCTTTTTCCAGTCCTCCTCCCCCGACTCTGGTTAGTTTCCTACAGACCCCAGCTAATCCCTGGGCTCTGTGGTACTGGGGATCCTGACTAGGACTACTGTAGCCCATTCTTTTAAAAAGTATATATGTTTTCATTGATTTTTTAGAGAGAGAGGAAGGGAGAGGGAGAGCGAGAGTGAAACATCAGCCGGCTGCCTCCTGCAAGACCCCTACCTGGGATCAAACCAGCAACCTCTCGATGCATGGGATGATGCTCAACCAACTGAGCCACACTGGCCAGGGCCTGCACCCCATTATTCCCTCTGCCCCTGCTGGGCTGCATCTCTGTCCCTCAGAGGAGGCATGGGAACAGATCAGGGGCCACCTAACAGTGAACCGTGCCTACTTGGGACAGGCAGGCCTGCTAGGGCCCAGGTCTCCAGAGGATCCCTGGGTAACTCTGTAGCCAGGCAGTTGGGAGGGGAAGACTTACCAGCCCCTCAGGCCACAGCATGAACTCAGCTGTCTGCTCGCCTGTGACAGCAGAGTTCCCTCGGGAAAGCTGTTCTCTGTGTGTTTGCTCTTTCCTTATCTCACCTCGGCCACTTCCTTCATTCAATTCATCAAGCGAGTACCAGCTCTCCGTGAGGAGCCGGGCAGCCAGAGTGAAGCTGCGTCCAGATGTGCAGACTGGGATGGGAATTCAGGCTGTAAACAGACCCCTGTTGTGTGCTGTGTTTCCCGCTGGGAGAGCTGGGAGTGAACCGCTGGGAGAGCACAGTCAGGGCCCACAATTATGACTGACAAAGGGAAAGCTGCCTGGGGGGGTGGGGGGGAAGGGGGATTGACGCTGGCTGGTAACTAGAGATTGTTAAATATATAGAATAACACACTAGAACATACAGAAATACTTAAACATGAATGAGCTGTCGTTCGTTTATTCATTCAGCAAGCATTTACTGAGGAAGGAGCCATGTTCTAGGAAGAGTTGCCTCTCTGTCCTCATAGAGCAGTGATGGCAAACCTTTTGAGCTCGGCGTGTCAGCATTTTGAAAAACCCTAACTTAACTCTGGTGCCGTGTCACATATAGAAATTTTTTGATCTTTGCAACCATAGTAAAACAAAGATTTATATTTTTGATATTTATTTTATATATTTAAATGCCACTTAACAAAGAAAAATCAACCAAAAAAATGAGTTCGCGTGTCACCTCTGACACATGTGTCATAGGTTCGCCATCACTGTCATAGAGCATAAATGCATGGATGTATTGGTAGTAAGACTTGTACATAAAAAATGAACCAGGAGGGAGAAGAGTCAGTGCTGGGGGAGGGAAGGCAGATGTTGCTGTCAGGGCTCCTCTGATAAGGTGATGTTTAAGCAGAGGCGAGGGAAGGCCAGGGAGACAGAAGGAGGAGAGAGGAGAAAGCAGGGAATGTGGGGGGCCAGTTTACTGTTGGATTTAGAGATTACATTGTCCCACTCTTCATCTAAGACCCAAAGATAGAGGGGCCTTTTAGGAATATAAAGCTGAAAAGAAGGAATTTCTCCATAAATGAGGGGTAGAGAGAGACTTGGAGGCTATGGTATTGGGTGAAAATTGGTACAGTTGTCTTTTTCAAATAAAATAATGACACATTCTCAGGATTTTTATGATTTTACTAAAAAGCCTTCGAAAGTTTGAAAAAAATCATGTTTAGCTATGTGATTAGTTACCTGCTGCTGTGTAATAAAGTGCCCCCAAATTTAGTGGCTTAAAACTATAAACAGTTATGATTTCAATTTCTGAGGGCCAGGAATCCGAGAGCTGCTTAGCTGTAGTTCTGGCTCAGGGTCTGGTCTCTCAGGAGGCTACAGCCAAGATGTCAAGGCTGCGTTCGTCTGCAGGTTTGACCAGAGCTGGAGGACCCACTTCCGGGATGATTCACTCACCTGCCTGGCGTGTTAGGGCTGGTGGTTGGAGAAGCCTCAGGTCCTGGTCAGGTGGGCCTGTCCATAGGTGGACCTCTCCGCGGGGCTGCTTGAGTGCCCTGACAACATGGCTGTTGACGTCCCAAAGCAAGTGACTTAAGAAAGAGCAAGGCAGAAGCCCCAGTGTATGTTATGATCCAGCCTGCAAAGCCATACAAGGTGAGGTCTGAAGCCTCCTATTTGTTATATAGGTCAGTCCTGTTCAGAGTGGGAGGGGGCTACATATGGGCATGAATACCAGGAGGCAAGGATCACTGGGCACATTCCTAGAGACTGCCTACCAAAACAGACAACTAGTGAAAAATGTATTTTTTTTAATGGCCCTAGCTGGTTTTGTTCAGTGGATAGAGCGTCAGCCTGTGGACTAAAGGTCCCAGGTTTGATACCGATCAAGGGCACATGCCCAGGTTGTGGGCTCAATCCCCAGTTGGGGGCATGCAGGAGGCAGCCAATCAATGGTTCTCTCTCATCGTTGATGTTTCTATCTCTCTCTCCCTTTCCCTTCCTCTCTGAAATCAATAAAAATGTATTTTAAAATATCTATTTTTAAAGTGACACAAAATGTGCATTATTCCAGGAAATGTATGATAAGTGATCTCATAAGGCCAGGTGAGCTCCCAATGACAGAGGAGGAGGCCCAGGCTTTGAGTTCATATATACCTGGGGTTAACGCAGAATTTTACTGATGCCTGAGATCCCTCACTGTAAAGTGGGGAGTCATAATAACCACCTTTCTTGTTGCTCTTAGGACTAAAGGTAAACAGTACCCATCCCAGTGGGTACCCACTCCAAAGTATAGAAGTTTAGCAGTTGAATCCTGGTGTTACCAGATGTTGGCTGTTAGATTTTTTTAAAAATTGATTTCAGAGAGGAAGGGAGAGGGAGAGAGAGATAGAAACATCAATGATGAGAGAAAAAAATTGATCAGCTGCCTCTTGCACATCCCACACTGGGGACTGAGCCCACAACGCGGGCATGTGCCTTGACCAGGAACCTTCTGGTTCACAGGTCAGCGGTCAACCATTGAGCCACGCCGGCCGGGCAGCTATTAGACTTTGGGAGTTTCTTCACTTCTCTGTGCCTCTCTTTCTGCTTCTGTAAAATGACAATAATAATAATAATCTCTGCTTCATGGGGTTGTTATGAGGGTTGAATGAGTTAGTTTTTGCAGAGGGCTAAGCATGTGCCTGGCACTTTCTAAGTGTTGTATAAGTGTCTGTGAAATAAAACACAGTCTGGGTTTACAGCAGGTGTTCAATAATGGGTAGTTCTCTCCCCCCC
>NW_005361201.1:348650-371432 GCF_000412655.1 Myotis brandtii
GAGATGGAAGGTACCAGAACATACTGGAAGAAATGGTTCGTTCTTCTGGTGGGTGGGCACCTCCCGACTGTGGGGTGTTTGCTCATCCTTGGCACTTCATGGCCTCAGATTACCCAGGCTCTCTTCCTATTTTTAAGTTTTGTTCTTACTTTTTCACAGTTAGACAAACAGCTGCAGTCCGCAGCCCCAGGGTCCGCGTGGCTCTGAGCTTTCAGGAGTCATTAATCATGAAAGGGGAGTGAATGAATTTCGCTAACCAAAAGGCCAGCCTGCCACCTGAACTTGTGACCTGAAAGCCACAGAGAGAAAACGCAGTTCCCTTTCAGATGGTCTCCGTTAGCCCAGCTCTTGCTCCTGAACGTCAATTGGCAAAAATCCTCCTCGAGGCCCCTTCTGCTCAAGGGCCATGCTGAGTAGGGGGTTGCTGGGTTTGGAGCCTCAAGCCACAAAAAGGGACTTGGAACAGCTGACTCTAATCACAGTCACTCTATCCATGGCCTGCTTACTCTGAGCCAGCTACTATCAGAGCACATTTGGTGCTCACAACCATCTTATCCGTGTTATAACTTCACATGTGAAGAAGGGAAGTCACTTGCATAAAAATATGGCCTTGGGAAGTGATAGAGCCGGGATTCAAACACTGGCAGCCTGGCCCCGGGCTCCAAGCACTCGACATGCTGCCCCAATGGCTCCAGTCTCTGTGGGTCATGCCCATTCACCATGCGGCTCCTCCGGGGAAAAGGACAGCAGATCTGGACAGCTCCCTGGTTCTTTTTACATGTGGCCCACTGCTGAGGCCTGAAGTCAAATCATTGTACTTCTTCCTGCCTCATCTTCCTCATCTACAAAACCAGGTCCCCCAAGGTCCTCCCAACTCTCCGTAGGGAGGGCACAGGCTTTAGGAAATAGGCAGACTTGGGTTTGAACCCTGGCTTCTTTGGCCAGGTCTCCTAAGTAACCTCTCTAAGCCTCAGTGTCCCTTCCTATAAACAGGATGATTGAGCCAACTCCATAGATATGCACTTAGAACTAAATGAGGAAATACAGGGTGTTCCCCCAAAATGTGAAAAACACTGAATAATTATAAAGGCAGTGTTTATTAAAATATACTTCATTTTCAAAATGTAATAAAATCATCCTATTTGGCTCAATGGTTAGAGCATCAGCCTGTGAACTGAAGGGTCATGGGTTTGATTCCAGTCAGGGGCACATGTCTTGGTCTTCAGTCTCAATCCCAGGCCCTGGTCGGGGCACAGGTGGAAGGCAACTGATTGATGTGTCTCTCTTATATTGATGTCTCTCTCTCTCTCCCCCCCCTTCCACTCTCTCTAAAAATCAATGGAAAAATAACCCGCAGTGAGGATTAACAACAAAAAAAAGTAATGGAATCTACAGACATTGTTTGTATACATTTTTGGAGACTCCCTGTATATATATACATCATGTGGAAACACAGAAGGTGCTCAATAAATGTTGTGTCCCTGTTCCCACTCAAGCCCATAAATATTGGGGAACTTAATTTTTAAAAATCACAAGTCCCTTTATTTATTCCACAGACATTTACTCCTACCTGTTCATCCCCATTTCATCCTATTACATTCATTCCCCCTCCTGCCTGCCTGTCTGTCTGTTCACGCGTCCACACATTCATCCACTCAAATACTGATTGAGGTACCACTGTCTGCTGTCTTCCAAAGGTGGGAAGCCAAGGCCCTTCTCTCAAGTGCTCATAATCTGGGTTCGACATACGCTGTTGAGTGTCATGTCACAATCAGGTGTACACAGCTTTGCTCAGCCATTTCATTCACTCGGTTGACAGCTCTGTTATTAAAGCAGCCTTTCCCCCGGGTTTTTCCTCACTGGCAAGGTACTATGGTTAAACCATTAGTTTAACCTCTCATCATGTTCAAATCTGTTTTGTTGAAATAAATCCACAGTCACTGTCTATCTGTAGCTCATTCGTTTTATGTGAGGCACGCAGCCCAGCCAACCTGCTCATATAACCTCTGGGTGGTTGTATTTCGTAGAGGGCAGAGCCAGCACCCCAGGCCTGCTCAGCTGCCTTTGCCACCAGGGTGGGGAGAATTTCTCCAGGAGTGCTAATCTCATCTAATTGGCCTAAATGGTGAGCAATTAATGACATGGAACCTCTTTGAAGGCACTATAAATAAAAGGCCAGGAGCCCAAGATGGAAGGGAACCAGAGGTTTCAGTAATGATGATGGATTGTTTCTCCTGGAGGGTTTTTGTTGTTACTGTGGTGTTTTTTAAAGGAGCTGGTTGGCACCTCTCAACCATGATAACCCCACACCAGGGTAGAGGTGGGAGAGGGTGGGGATTCTGGAGATGCCTGATAGCAGCTGCGAGGGAGAAGTGTCAAGAGTCATTTCTTTCTTTCTTTTTTTTTTTTTAATCCTCACCCAAGGGTATTTTTTCCATTGATTTTTTTTTTTTTTTTAGAGAGAATGGAAGAGAGAGGGAAAGACAGAGAAACATCAATGTGAGAGAAACACATCAATTGGTTGCCTCCTGCACATGCCCCGACCCGGGCTTGGGCCGGGGAGGAGTCTGTAACCAAGGTACATGCCTTTGACAGGAATCAAACCCAGGACTCTCTGGTCTGCAGGCTGACAGTCTAGCCACTGAACCAAACTGGCTAGGGCAAGAGTCATTTCTAAGGAGATGTGAGCAGTGCCTGATATTATTGGCACTTAATGTCTATTGCATCTACTATAGAACAGAGTAGAATGAATCTGGGTTTCTGAATGAGATGTAGCTCGGTATCTTGAACTTGGGCATGTGGACAGTTTGACCTTGCTCAGCTGTGGTTTCCCTGTCTGTTAAATAGTGCCCACCTTTCAGGGCTATTGTGTGGAATAAATGAGATAGCATAGTGTTCACAGCTGTATCCCCAGTGACTGGCCTGGGCCTGGCACTTCGTAGGAGCACATCAAATGCTATTCTTTTGCCTCATAAGCACTCATTTTAGACATTCTATTAGGACACAAGTCCCCTGAGTAAGATATGTTTATCTCTATGTCTCCTAGACGAGTTTCTGGCTTATAGTATGTGCTTAATAAATCTCAAATAAGGATGTCCCCGTTTTCTTTGCTCTTCTTCCCTGTGGTAGAATAACTATATCAATGCCTCCAATTTCTCTATCATTCTCTCTCTCTTATTTTGTCTCTCTTCTACTCTAATATTCTCTCTCTCTCTCTCTCTCTCTCTCTCTCTCTCTCTCTCTCTCAAGTTTCCATGCCCCTTGCCATGTATCTGCATTTCCTTTCACTAAAGAACCACTTATTTGGTTCTAAGATTGGTCATGTGACATGTTTTGACCAATAGGCTACTGCTCCTATTTCATTGCCAGAAGATGCCCAAGCTAGCCTGGGGGACGGAGGAAGGCATGTAAAGAAGAACTGAGTCACCCAACAGCCATCTGACCACCTGTCATGAGAGTTACTGAGCCATAGCCAGCACTACCCAGACAAGCCCAGCCAAAATCATAGCCCCACAGATTCATAAAATAAATACTTATTGTTCCCAGCAATAGACTTTGGGGTACTTTGTTACATAGCATTATTGTGGCAATAAATAGCTGATGTACCCCTCCGTGATTAATATCTGGGATGGATCTTAAATGTGGCCAGGAGCAATGATGAAGCACTTCTTGTCATTTCAATAATAAAAATGTATCCTATGGGAAATATTTGGTCAGGAGGAAGCTGGCATTAATTGCTGAAATGATTTTAAGCATTATGAATTGGAAAGTCACAGCTGTCCCTGTTGGGCTGTCTGTCTTGCAGAGTGTAGTCAGATGGAATAATAATATTAATGGTATTAAACTCTTAGCTCCACAGTGCACTTTGAGACTTACAAAACTTTCAGATGTTTTATCTAAATTACTGATTCCATCCAGAATACAGGGTCACACAGCTACTGGTGGTAGAGAGAACTCTTGATACAAGGTGAGTTCATTTTTTATGACCGCCATTACAAATTACCACAAACTCAGTGACTTTAAACAACCCAAATTTATTATTTTACAGTCCTGTAGTTAGAAGTCTAACAGGGTTTCACAATCAAGGTGAAAGGAGGACTTCAATATTTTTTGGAGGATCTAAGGGTAAATCTATTTCTTTGACTTTTTTGGCACCTAGAGGCTGCCCACGTTCCTTGGTTCATGGCGTCTTTCTCCATCTTCAAAACCAGCAACATTGCACCTCTCTGATCATTGGTGGTCATATCTCTCTCTGACTACAGTCAGGAAAGTTCCTCCATTTTTAAGGATTCACATGACTAGATTGGGCTCACCTGGATAACCCAGAATTCTCTCTCTCTGCCAAAGTCCTTAACCTTAATCACAGTTGCAAAGTCCTTTTTTGCACATAATTTATTCACAGGTTCTAGCAACTATGATGTGGACATCTTTGCAGGACCACTATGTTGCCTGCCATATGAAGGGTCATCTACATTTCCAGTAATTCATCTCATCAGGATTTGGCAGGCTATTACCACCCCCCCGCCATTCCTTCTTCTTTTTCTCTTCCTCCTCCTCTTCCTCCTCCTCCACCTCCTCCTCCTCCTCTTCTTCCTCCTCTTCTTCATCTTTGTCTTATTCTTCCTTCTTCTTTCTTCTTTTTCTTCCTTCTTCCTCCTTCCTCCTCCTCCTCTTCCTTCTCCCCCTTCTTTTCCTGGCAAGGGTGCAGTAGCCCTATTTCCACAGCTCCACAGGTTGTAAAAACCTCACTGCTTGGCCAAGCAGAGAAATGCTAGAAGCAGTTTTCAAAACAGACCTTGAGGCAGAGTTGCATTTGAGTACTCTGAGTCCAAGATATTTTATATTCCTATAAAATCACTTATTGTTACCTACAGACATGTTTCTGATTACTAAAATTGTCCAAAGGGTGTGGTTCCTCAGCATATACTAGTACTGCTTACTCATCTCTCTTGGTGTAAAGAGACCTGATTCTGTAGGAGAAATGGATTTATTTTATGGCAGGGATAGCAGCCGCAGAAATTACTTCATGCAAATGAGGCTTTTCAGTGTGACTTCATGAATAAGAAATGAACCGGCGCCTCCTCTCCCCACAGGCGATGTTGCACACTGGGAAATTAATTGTGGCATTTGTTGGGTGGCCTGGCTCCTCTGTCAGGGTTTCAGGCAGACACAAAGATGCTTCCCTTTACCCAACTGGATATAAAGCATTCATGTTCTTTATAGCTTTGCTCCATGTTGTAAGTGAACAATTCTGGGGCGGGGGGTTCTCAAGTTTTCTGGAAGCTTCCGGAGACCTTTGCAGGACTTAAGAACTGTGGAGGAAGCCAGTCTGCCCCTGAGTTGACCTAAGATGCCCTGGCTTTTCCCCAGGGTTAGTGTTAGTGCCCTGGCCCTTCTGAGTGACAGTGTGTTCAGTGGTTAAGTGCATGGTCTCAGGAGCTGAAATATCTGGGTTCAAATCCTGATTTGCTCCTCTCTAGCTGGATGACCTTTGGCAAGTGACTTAATGATTTTGTGCCTCAGTTTCCTATGATAATAGATTAGCGATTATAACAGCACTCCCACGTAGGGTAGTTGCGAGGATTAAAGAGATAGATGGGTACGCAGCACTTAGATGAGAGCCGAAGAACTCTACTGACACCAGGCTATGGAAGGACCAGATGATATTATTTAGCTGAAATGAAAGTGAATGCTGAGTGCTCTCTGCTGCTGAGTTTTAGGTGTTCATGGTGTCACTGCATAAGGCCTCTCGCCTTGCTGCACAGGACTTCTCAGCAAGGAGAGACTGTCGTGAAGTAGTGCATGGAGAGGGAATGGGTATGCCCACCTTCCCATTGGTCAGTGTACCCACGGGGAATTAACTCTGCTTCACTTCAAGATTGTATCCCCCAGTCCTGCCCGCAGCAGCCCAGGATGTCAGTTCCCACAGCAGGCTGTATAGTGTCTTATCTAAGCCTGGGAGAGCTCAGAGGAGCCGAAACTCTGGGCCTGTGCCTGGGAAGGGCCCGCACTCCTAGGACTAGTGAGAGGTCTGTCACCAATGGCAGGACCACCTTCGCTCAACTCAGGCACAGCAGCAGCCTTTGAGAAGGGCCTTGTGGAAGGGCCATAAGATTTGTGTGCCAAGTGCTGTGTGACTTAGGGAAAGTCACTGAACTTCTCTGAGTCTCAGTGTCCTGAACTGTAAAATGAGGCTGGTAGTACCTCCCTGCGTTCCAGATCAGAAATAATAACAGTTCTGGTTGAGTGTGATGCCTGACACTACATACAGAGCCACCAGTATTTATTTGAGTGATTCAGTTCTGATGACATTGTCATGGCTGCATTCCCTGGGGAAAGACCACTGGCTTTTGATAAAAGCGCTTGAGCTAGAGTGTCAGGTGGATTGGCAGATCTGAGAAGAGGTGAAAAGAGGGAGGACATGCCATTCAGGAGGGAAATGCATGAAGTGCCTGTCCATCACTCCCTCCTTCCACAGGACCTGCTGCATCATTTGTGGGGCTCCCTGCAAAATGGACATGTGGGGCCCCTTGTTCAAAGATTAATAAGAATTACAAGGTGGTGTCAGCAGAGCATTAAACCAACTGTGGGGCCCTTCTGAGTGCAAGTCCCATGCAACTGTATGGGTCACATGCCCACAACACGGGGCCTGTCCCCACACTTGCTCACTGCCAGAGTGAAGCACGTGCTGCTGTGGGCAGAGCTTGGCATGTTTCCCTTTCCCTAGCAACCTCTCTCCCTGCCTGTGCTGGGCTTGATGTGGTCTGGGAAACAGCCAGGGAGGGGAAGAGACCTTTTGAAGCTGATTGAAAATACCTCTACCTGAGCCCAGATGGTGTCACCAGAAAGTCAAGGTATAACATAGCTATTAAGGGCAGAAATAGAATGTATATGTTTATATAAATTTTCTCTGTTGATACAATGCTATGTACTTACATGAGTGTTGCCATGGTGACTGGCAGGGCCAGCTGTTGTTTTACCTCCCCCAAAGAATTGTATGGTAATGATGGTCCCTGGAGAGTTCTCCTGGAGCAAGGAATGATGCTAAAAATCTGCAAATCAATGAACAGGTAGTGTACAGGCCCTCATTCTCATTAGTGGTAATTAAGAGGATTTTACAGCACTTTGATGAGAAGTAGCTAATTTGGGGTAGAAATGTAGAGAGTGAACTGCTTCTGGAGACTCTGTTTGAATCCTTTGTCACTTAATTCCTCTGAGCCTCAGTTTCCTCATTTAGAATATGGGGGTCATTATAACAAACTTATGGAAGCATTAAAAATAAAGTGGATGAAATACTCAGTTTTTGAAACAGTGGTGATGTGTACTACATGTCGATAATGATATTATTGAAATAATAACAACAACAATAATAATAAAACTTCTGTTTATCCAGGACTTTCACCTATGTGTCCCTATGTTTGCATACATTATCCCTTTTAATCTTTATATAACAACCCTATCAAGTAAACATATTGTTATTCTCATTTTATAGATAACACAGAGAGGTTAAGAGACTTGCCTAAAGTCACACAGCTGGTAAATGACAGTGTCAGGATTCAAACCCCGGTAATCTGACACCAGAACCCAAGTTTTTACTGTTATATACAACGCCCTGGGATGAAGATTAATGATGACATGAACCCTGAGTGAATTCGGGGAGATATACAGACTTCCAGATTTCAAGTTGGATCTGAAAGATTGGTCCTGGATGAAATGAGTGTATTTCCTTTTCTAGCAAAGGCAGTTGGGGGTGAGAGTGGGTAAGAGGATATTTTAATAAGTACCTGCTGGTGGGGGCTGCTCTGTGGACCAGCCTTGTTCAGCCCAGGGGTCAAAGGTCTCTTCCTAGGACCATACCACTGATTCCACTGGAGTTGCAGCAACTCTTTCCCTGGTCTGATGCGTGAGTCAGGATCAAGGTCAGCCTCAAAGGACTTGCTCATTGATTCCCCCTCCAACGGTCCTTTCTCCCCAGAGCTCTGGGGCTGCTGACCTGTGTCCTCCCCCAAGCTAAACAACAACAAGCAAGCATACAGGCCCAAAAGCAGCCCCTTGTATTTCTCACTAATTGTATCTGGTTCCTCAAATATGACAAGTAACTTCTCTCCCCAAGGCCTGCGCACATGTTGCTCTCTCTTTTCCAGGGGCTGCTTTTCCCAGCCCTCACTCCAGCCCCACTTGTTTGACAAATTCCTACTCATCCTTCATATGTGAGTGCCAGTGTTCCTCAGGGAAACCTTCCTTAGGTCTACAAGGAAGTCTTCAGGGCAGACGCTGCCCTGACCCCAGGCTCTGTTACGTCGCCCTGTAATACATTCCTACAGCCACCTGTCTGCCTTTTGTACCACTCATCAGAATTGTAATTAAATAATTAGGGGCATAATGGTTTGTCTGAGAGCTGTCTCTCTCTACACCTGTTTTATTCACTACCATATTCCCAAAACGCTTATGACAATGGCTGACTGAATTTGTGGACTACATGGATGAATAAATAAAACTTCCAGAGTCCCACCATCTGCACTGGGGGAAAGCTCGGGCCTTGCAAGGTGAGAACTTCATGGCTTTCCTCGATTCCTCAGTTTTTGGTAGAATGACTGTGGTCCCGCCAAGTGTTCAGGAGAAAGCAAACAAAGCAGACTCATCACACAGCAGGACAGTGGGAAGGAAGGGAAGGGGGGTAACATCACTAAGCATGGGCCTCACTTCCTGCCCGTGCTTCCCATTTAGGCCTCAAAAGCCCTGCAATGCAGGGGAAATGATTTGCATCTGATAAATGAAGAAACAGAAAATGAAGAAATGGAATGCAATGTAGGGGAAATTATTTGCATCTAATAAATGAAACAAAAAAGAGAAAGGAAAGAGCATTAATTAAGGCAAGTTAATTCTTGCTTTCTATCTGTGCCTTCTCTGTAAAATGAGAATGGTTAAGTGGCTGAGACGCTTTAAGATCCCTTTCAACTCAGATCTTCTGCTCGGACTGAGGTTTAGTCCCTGTGGTTCATCCCTGTGTGTGCATGCGTGCGCAGTGCACAGAGTCACTGGGACAGGGCCACTGTCATTAGCACGAGTGCCGGGCTCCCAGCTCTCAGAGGAGTCCCCAGCCTCGGGTGATGCATCCCAGATTCTGTACAGGAGTGTCTGTGCCCTGTGCATCCTGGGAAGGCGGGAGTGTGGTCTTAAACGTTTACGCCACCCTATAGGAAGGACTATAAAGGGGTTAGATGCAAATGCATTTAAGAGTTGGCTGAATCAGGCTTGTATTCTCAGCACTGACAGTTGGGATAGATATTTATGCCACCTAGGATCACAAGATGCTTTGCCCAGCTTTTTCCTGCTGAGCCATGATAAATGATAATGCAATCAGCAGGGAAAAAGGGGGAAGATAATCAGTTGCTCCACCTTCTCTTTGCTGGCTCTTTTGAGTTCATCAGTGTACCCCCTTAAGCCACAGGTTTGCTGCCCCTAGAACTCTAAAGAAGAAATGAAATTTTATTCTGGGGGCTGGGCACGTGCTGGAATTGCTGTAATCTTACCCAAAACATCCAGCCATAAAGAAATGTCATGAGCTGGACCTTGCAGGCAGGGACCCACCCCCTGAAGTGGGTCTGGGGGCCTTTTCTTATTCCTGGGGGTGTTCTTCTGCTGGGCATTAGCGTTTTTCAGGAGGAACTAACTGTCTAGTGATTTTAGTTCTTTGACTTTGTGGGTGCAAACAGACTGTTAGAAGGAATTGGGAAACCAGAGGCTACTTTACAAGTTGGAGACCTACCAGAAGGACCTTTTAGATGGAAAACAGGGACCAAGAGAAGGTGTACAGGGGAGAAAGTGAGAGGAAGATACACAGGAGCTGCTGTGGATCTGTGAGCAAACAGGGAAAAGCTTTTTAGAAAGTGCTAGTAACAAACCCTTCCATAGCTCCATGTGCCAGGCCCCGTTCCAAGCCCACTTTGTGTAAGAACACATGGACCCTCACAGTTACACTATGAGTTTGGTACTATTTTTGTGTCCATTTGAAATATGAGGAAACTGAGGCACAGAGAGGTGGTGGAGCCTGGCCTTAAACCGGGGTGGGCATAGCAACAGCCAGTGGGCAGTTCACTGTATTGAATGGCTCTTTTTCTTTGGGATTGGTCAGTGAGAAATACTGGAAAGTGAACAAACTTTCCAGTATTTATTACACACTCGCAAAGGAGCACAAAGTGTTTACTAAAACCAATCCGGAGAATGAACTTTTTATAGCCTGTTTTTTTAATGATTAAAGATGTATCATCATCCCTTTAAAAAAAACCGTGGAGGAAGCCTGTGCTCTTCATTCATGCTGTGTCTCCTCTGATAGCAGCTGTACTAATGGCAACCATGGCAATACTGATAGCGGTGACTACGGTTGATGGTTGACCATGAGCTGGCTCGTCATGGGCTTCATTGAGAAGAATCTCTCTACTCACTAGGTTTCCTTCTTCGTGGTCGTTTTCCTGTACAGCAGGCCAGGTCTCTTGATGATGCTGTACTGCTTCTTCTCTTTTAGTTCATGTTCTCTTCTGAAATACACAAATGCCCAGAGCTACTAGAGCACCCGAGAAGGCAGTGGTTAAGCTGACGGTGATGTAGCCAGAAGGGGGTCCATGCACTGCCTCTTCTCAGAAATGATATGTGGTTTATCGGGGGTGGGGATGAAATCGATTGTGGCGATGGTTGCACCATTCTGTGACTACACTAAAAATCACTGAATTGTAGACTTTTGATAGGTGAATTGTATGAGATTGATGCATCAATAGAGCCGCTCTTATTGAAATAAAATTAGGCGAGGAAGGCATTTAGCGGCATGGAGTAGGGAGGACAAGTACGTGAGATGTGCCAGGCTGGGAGTGCGAGCTTTTTCATACAGCCTTTCCGGGGTGTAAAGCCTCTAAAAGCAGACACGGTTGACTTCTCACCAATAACCACTAATGCTTCTCTGCCCGTCTCCGTCATCCTTCTGATCAACAGCAAAGACTTGGCTGGGGTGCCTAGGGCATTAGGCAGGGACCGCAGAGGAGGGCCAGAGTGAGGGAACCGCTGCCCTGCTCACCCGGTCTCAGTGCCCTGGAGACCATCCTGCTGGGCCTGGGCCACTGCTGGGGCTCTGGAGAGTGTGCAGCCGCTCCCCAGCCTCAGGCCCTGCCATCTGGCATGGACACCGGCCTTTCGTTTCTCTAGCCCTGACTGAGAAACAAAGTCCTATCCAAACCTGCATTTGCCAAATAGGAATGGGCGTAGCCAGGAGCAACACATTCTGGGGTCTGATGGCCAGAATTCTGCACACTGCGGTCCCTGACGAACATGCAGCCGCTCCCCAGCCTCAGGCCCTGCCATCTGGCGTGGACACCGGCCTTTCGTGTCTGATCCAGGGCACTTTACAACTCCAGCCCTGACTGAGAAACAAAGTCCTATCCAAATCTGCATTTGCCACATAGGAATGGGCGTAGCCAGGAGCAACACATTCTGGGGTCTGATGGCCAGAATTCTGCACACTGTGGTCCCTGACAAATGCCTTTCATACCCAGCCCCGTCTTTGACAGATTCCAAGGAAAATACATAAGCCCTGTTTCCTCCCCATCGGGAAACCACCCTGTTCTCCAGGGAGCTCTGTACTCAGCAGGTTCTGTTGGGACCCTTCGGTGCCTTTCCCAAGGGGTGGGAAGGAGGTGGGGTGCCTGGTCAACCCTGAGAGCTGGGGCTGCCGGAGGGGCTGGTGGCAGTTGGAAGACTCCTCTAACTTTCACTTTCTCATGCAGCCTCTGAGCCCTGGGTCTGGGACTTAATTAGAGATGGATGTGAGAGAGGAGTCCACAGGCAGGAAGCTCTGGGAAGTGGTACAGAGGTGCCAGTTGCCAAGTGGCCCCAGTGTATGGAGTGCCAGGGAGAGATGTGTGGAGGGAAAAAGAAAGAGCCCATCCCTTGATGGTGGGCTAAGGTCACAAGGTAACTGGGATGCATTCACATAGCATTTAGGAGGTTATCAGAGAGGACGTTCAATCAAAATGGAGCGAAGTGGCTATTGTGAATTCTAGATAACTCAGAGTTAGGCAGAAAGCATTTTTCTATTTCAAGTTTTGCAGAGAAAAGTTCAGAAAGCCCTGAGTGCCCTCTGGCCTCGAGGGGGTTCCCCAGCAGTGTGCCTGAGTGCCCACATCCCTCATGTCCCTATACAGGCGTGTGGCCGGACGGTGACCAGGGCCACAGTATGGCTCATTTCTGCAGTAACACTTACAGGTGCCGTTTACACTGGTGTGAGTGGTGCTGCAAAGAGGGGACACGATCTCTGTGGATAAAAAGTAAAAAGTGAATGCTTACAGTTGACCTGAAAGAGGTGAGAACTTTGCTTCAAAAATACATAAAACAGCATCGAAAGCGCAATAAATAACTCATACAGTGAACCAGGCTGGAGTGGGGCCCACATAGGGGGTTTAGGGGGGTGGGGGAGGCCAGCGCCGTGTCATTTCTGCAGGTGCTTTTATAGACCCTGTGTGACAGGCGCGATTACCGGGCACTTTTATAGAAAGGGTGAGACTGCATTCTGCTGCTGCAGCAACCATGTGATTATCACTATTTCATCAGATTTCTCATCTTTTATCCCTTGGAGTGTGTCAGGTTTTGTAGGTGAAGGGGTGTTAATTTCAACCCCTAAAAAACGGTGAGATCCACTGGTGTCGGAGAGCAAGCGGAATGTCTAATGACCCTAATGATTGCAGTGGCTGTTTGCACGGAACACTGTGCAGTGGGGGCCAATGTCCCTAGCGAGGCCACTGGTTGACCAGTTATATCCCTGAGTGTGGCCCCTGGGTGGCTGCCACGCTCCTGTCACTGAGCAGCAGCAGCAGAAGGTCTCCATGGAGGGGATGGATGAGTCACAAGCCACAGTGATGCTCTACCCGTTGTATACATCCCCTCTCTGATACTCCCAATTGTATTGTTTCCCTTGTAGCCAACTGTTATGGGTTGAATTGCATTCCCCAACAAAGGTATGTTCAAGTCCTAACTCCCAGTATATCAGAATGCAATCTTATTTGGAAATAGGGCCATTGCAGATGTAATTAATTAAAACGAGGTCATATTGGAGTAGAATGAGCCCTTAACCCAATAGGACTTGTGTCCTTATGAGAAGTTGAGGGAGAGGCACACGTGGAGGGGAACGCCTTGGAATGATGGAGGCAGACTGGAGGGATGTGGCTGGCAGCCAAGGAAAGCCAGGGATGGATGGCCACTCTCAGAAGCTGGGAAGGAAGGATTCTACCGCCTGCTGACACCTGGATTTTGGATTTCTAGCCTCCAGACCTGGAAGACAAGGAATGTCTGTTGTTTTAAGTCACCCAGTTTGTGCTTTGTTACCACAGCCCTAGAATACTGATGCACCATCTTCCACCCGGCCCCACCATTTCAGCCTGATCTATATTTGTTATTTAAAAATGCTAATACTTGTACCACAGGCCTGAGGGCCATTCTGTCTCCTCCAGATGCCCCTGGCTCCCTCTGCTCCAGCCCATATCGTGTGTCTGGAGGGTGCTGGTAGCAGGAAAATCTTACAGTAGCTTGCCCATTTTCAAGCTCAGGAGTGTGGCTGATGTCCTGAGAACTAGACACAACTCAGTTCATCCAGGGTGTAATGGACATTCTCTCATCACATCCTCTCAACAATGCTTTACCGCTTTACCGTTGCTATTCTTCTGGCTGTATTTTTACAGATACTTTAGGTGAAACTATTTGTCAACCCCCCAGCCTAGTTCTCCCCCTCAGGCCTCAGGGATCCCGCAGGTACAACTCCTTCCCACGCAGCCCAGAAGCTGTGGAGGGGCCCATAGTCCACTTTCTCCGCGTCTCAGAGGCCAGCTCATTAGCCTTATCCCTGATGTTTGATTTGAAGGTGTGTCTGACATTCAACCCTGGGAGATGCTCCCTCAATCAATTACGCATTTACTGCCAGGAGGGAATCACGAAGGAGAGGATTCTGGGTAGGCAGTCAGTCCTCCCTGGCAAACACCCACCTTCCAGGCCGGTTAGTGATCCCAGCAGCCGCTCCAGGCTCTGAAAGCCTGCCCAGGGCAGCTGTCCTTTTACGAGGTGAAGCTTCGGACTTATCTGTTGGACCAAAGGAGGTGGCTGTGGCCCAGGCAGGCCCAGGCTGTGCTGGGATGACAGGGCCCAGAGGAGAAATATTGGGGGGCCTCTGAGCTGTTTAACTCTGCTCCTTCACCTTCCATTTTAAAATGGGGCAAACTGACAAGGGAGTTTGGAAATCTAGTTCTGAGTTTGGAAACCTAGTTTTCCACTCCCAACTAAACTGATATTTTTGTCAAGTAAAAAAATAATAATGATAAAGAGCATGGACTTTGGATTTTCCATACCAGCTCTGAACATGACCCGCCATGTGACTCTGGACAAGTTATATAACTTCCCGAAGGTTCAGTTGCCTCCGCTGTGGAATGGGGTAGAGTTGGGGAGAGGCGATGCCGGGCCTGAGGCAGCTAGTGTGAAGGACAAATATCTGTTTATAAAGCATGTAGCACAGCGTCTGGCTCACGGGAATAAATGAAAGCAGGTGTTTTATCCCAGGCAACTCACCAAGCATCTCCGGGCCTCTCTTTCTTCACCTGTGAAATGGGAGCATGCAGCTCGGACGTTGTGTGTCAGAGAGGGAGCCAGCAGCCTCTCCCTCCTCTTCATCAGCAGCACATTGTCTCTGCTTCTGTCTTTTTTCTGTCTCCCCCCCCCCCTCATCCATCATTTTATTCTTTGAAGTAGCAATTTTTACTAATAATGAAAATTCATTTTTTAAAATTTTAGAAAATATAAACAAACATAAACATACAATTACTGTAACTTTGGAACCTGGAGAACATTTTGAATATAACTTTCCAGTATACATGTATCCTTTGTTTTTATTGTACAATTTCATGTGCACTTTTACCAGGCAATTACTACTTGTTTTTCAGGAACATCTTGAATAGTTCTTTGACTGTCCAGAGTGTGGAAATCTTAAAAATTATTCTATAAACTTTATATTGTTGGACACTAAATTAATTTTCAGTTTCCTCTTGATACTGTTAGCAGGTCATTGCAATAACTCGGGTAAGTGAGCCGGGAGGCTCGGGCCAGGAGGAAGCCAGGGAGGGTGAGAAGTGGTGGGACTGGGCTGTGTTTTGAAGGTGGAGGAGTGGGATCAGCTGATTGATTGGATGAGACATGTGAGGAAGAGAAAGTAATCAACAGTGGCTCCAAGGGTTTCAGCCTGAGCAGCGAGAAGGATTGACTTGGCATTGACTGAGAGGCGGAAGGCTGCCCTTGGAGGAGAAGACTCGTAGGTGTTTGCTTGTAAGACATGAAGTTGAAGAGTTCTTTTAGACCTCCAAGTGGAGATGGCACGTAGACAGTTGTATGTATGAGTATGGAATTCAGGGAAGGCGCCCTGGCTGCAGATATAAAGTAGGTTATCAGTGCGTGCATGGATTTAAAGACTTGAGATCACAGGAGATGGCTAAGGGACCCCAGATCCCCCAGGGAGCTGCAGAACTCAGACTAGTTGCCACCGCATCACTGGGGACCTCCTGTCTTTCTGCTGCAGGGAAAAGGGACATGTGCCCCTCTTTCTCCTAAGCCAACACCCCACAATACCAAATGAACATTCCTACTACCTTCACTACCAACTCCCTCCGAGGTCCAGAATTGCTGCTCTTAACACCAGGTTGGGCAGAAAACCTTCCTCAGCTGTGGGTTGAAGAGGCCACCCTGTCAAGCTTTCTAGGCTGACTTTGTTCAGCCTTAGGCTTGTGCTAATTTGCATACCTGGGTTCATCCTTCCCCACCACCCCTCAGCCCCGTGTTGAAAGCAAATCAAGACACATCTACTTCCACTGTTGTGTTTTTCTCTAGCTGATGTCACGGGGTGGAGGTGGAGGGTTAGGAGAAGATGGTAAATCCACTTGCAGTTTTGGCTGGCTCTGGTTTGGTCCCAGTGATCATTGGTCATCAACCTCAACAGAGAGAGAGAGCAGGAGAAATGGGGTCGGAAATAAGGCTGAATGGCTCCCTGCTGGCCTGGTGCTTTCACCCAGATGAGACCTGAGGCTCAGAGAGGGTGGGCAATAGACCAAGGCCACCCCCTACAGCACCCCAAGTATACCTGCTAACCATGGTATTTAGGGGATAAATGCTGGGAATGTCAGTGGCCAAAGAAGAAAGATACGATGATAGGTGAAAGTATCAGTAACGTGTTAAAGGGGCCATGTCAAGTGAGTATTTGCAGAGGAGAGTGAATTTGGATTGGTGAGACAGTGACTGAAGGAATCATTGCTAATTCCCTTCCTCTGGCCCCCACAGTCCACTCTCTCTGTTGCCCCTGGTTGTTATATGGTCACTGAGACACTCGCTGCCCTGGCACAGCCTGCAGGGCTTCGCTGGCGAGCCTGCCCTGGTCTGGGGGCTCCTCTGTGGAATCTCTTCCCCGATTCGAGACGTTCTGGCCCTGATCCTGACACTCACCTGTCGTTGGACACATCACCAAATCTCAAGTTTCAGCATCTTCATCTTTTAAATGGGGATCATGATATCTCCCTGTAGAATTGTTGAGAGGCGAAGTAAAACAGTGCCCACACGTTGCCCATCTGTGCCTGGCACTTAGTTCAGTATCTTGCCCTCCAAACCCACATCTGTCTTCTCTGCCAATAAGTGGCTGAGTTACTTTTAGCCCTACAAGCAGGAGGTGAGCACTAAAGGTCAGGAGTCATTCCAGAATTCTAGATCAGGCCAACGGAGGGGTGAGGCTCTCGACCAGGCTTATCCAGAAGTTGCACCAGCAACCAGTGACGCACCAGATAGCTGACATAGGCGGGTTCTGTGGCCCTCTTCCTGGTGTGCCAGTGCCCTTCACGGGTGAGAAAACCAATTCAGATCACTGGGTAAAAGCAATTTTGTTATAACTGGAAGGTAGGGCCAGGATTTGAATCCTGACCACTAGAAACTCCACCAATAACTGCCACCCCCTGCTGCCTCCCACCACCCAACAGAGAGGGGGCACTCTGTCAGGATATGACGAGTGAGTGAAGAAATGCAGTTCTGGCATTCAGGAAGGCTTTCCCTGGCTGCGCCTGCCTTAGCTTGTGATCCAGCCCAGCAGGTCGGGCGCATCATAATATCCCTTAATAATTCCATTCTTGGCTTATCTTGCGTGTTAGTGGGGTTAATCCTGTCTGCAGTCTGGGCCTCATTTACTCAGACCTGCCGGGCATGGGAGTTCACCGAGGCTCAGACCTGGAGGAGAATGTCCTTCAGCAAATAGCTCCTTGGAGGAAATGAGGCAAACTGTGAGAACACCAGAGGACTGATGATTCCACAGACGCCAGCTGGGTTTCTCGGGGAGACGCCGTGCCTTCTCTGGGGATGCTGAGGCTGGAATCTGGATGTGCTTTTGATTATTCAGCTGCAGCACGAACCTGCTAATTAGGGTTGTGTTTGCTCAGTGCTACATGAGACCGACTTGATGAACTGGGCGGGATGGAAGCGTTAGGATGGAACAGCTCTTTCTTTCCGTCTAAGACTTTCTTCAACTCTTCTCTTTGGGCCCAGGGTCCTGAGGCCCTTTCCTGGCTGGACCAGAGGAGGCAGAGGTTCCTGGCAGGGTGCCCAGAGCTGCTCTCCCTCCACGCTCAGGCAGCCCCTGGCCTCCGGGACCACTGGAAAGGCATGACTGCCTCTCACCTCTTATGTGTGATGTGCCTGTAAACAAACACGTGGGCATTTTACCAGACGATGGCCCAGAGCCAACACCAGCCCATGTTCAGTATATTTATCTACAGACGAATCCAAAAATGCCCTTAAATCTAGGGAAACTTGCCGGTACAGAAGGGAAGGATCCTCCCTATGGCCTATGCCCCCCCCCCATTGTCTGTCCCACCTGTCTGGCCTTTTCCCCGTCCTTGCACCTCACCATGCTCCGCCACACAGCCTCCTTCCTCTTCCCATGACAGTTCCTTCCTGCCCCAGGGTCCTTGCAAATGCTGTTCCCTCCTCTTCTCTCCTTCCTCCTCGCCCTGTCTTTGGAGACTCTAAGTGCAGGCTTCTTGCAGAGACCACGAGCGCCTCATAACATCAAAGACCATCTTGATTTTAGGGAAGGAAGAGCAGGAGATCCCGGTGGTGTGTCTCCAGGTATCTCTGGATACCAGGCCGTTGCTGACTTCTGTCCCGATCTGACCCTCACAGGAGGCAGGGGCATGGGCCTTGGGAGAGCCGCCAGCTGCCACGCCATGTCATTACTCATCTGCTAATTGTGGCAAATGGGGATTTTACGGCTCCCCCGGCCCTCGTTGGGAGCCGTGGCAGTGCCGTGATGGAGGGGAAAGGAAGGCCAGCCGGGAATCCCTTCAAGGAGCCCCTGTGCCTGCCCGGCTGGTTTATTTGGACCCTGCAACCATTTGGTGATGAGACAGGGTGGTTGGTGGGCCCCACCCCATTTCTTCCACATCCTCAGCATGGAGCTTTCACCTCGGGGGTCAGTGGTTACCAATGGGCTTAGGAGAGTGGCAGAGTCTCCTGCGGCTGCTGGCTGACCCTCTGAGAGGAGGGTGTGAGGGCAGAGGGTAGAGACAAGGCTTCATTCTGGAGATCAGGGACCCAGAGGCCAGGCCCAGGTCCTGGGTGGCCGTGGGGAGGGGCAGCTAGCCAGAGGAGTGGGGAGAGGGCTCTGCAGCCTGACAAGCAGGAGCTGGCTGACCGGGTGACAGGTCGCTTAGTCTCTGAGTCTCAGTTTCCTCACCTGTGCCGTGGGAGAGGAACGCTTACCTCTCTGGGCTGTGGGGAGATGGAATTAGATACTGTACCTAAGTGCTTAGCAGTAAAGGACGGCTCCCAAGAACAAGTCGTCAGGGGAGAAGATTCTCACAACCTGCCAGCACACAATTCCATTCTTGGCTTATCTTGCGTGTTAGTGGGGTTATTTGAGGAGCCCCCAATCCTGTCTGCAGTCTGTGTTAGTAACCATCAATCAGAGCTGCCATCAGTGAGCACTTAGGTCTTTTTATTCTCACTTGAGGATTTGTTAACTGATCTAGAGAGAGGAAGGAGAGAGAGAGAGGGAAACATTGATGTGAGAGAGAAACATCTATGGGTTGCCTCTCGTACACTCCCTGACCAGGGACTGAACCCACAACCTGGGTTTGTGTCCTGACCAGGAATTGAACTCATGACCTTTCAGTGTATGGGACTATGTACCAACCAAGTGAGCTACACTGGCCAGGGCTCAGTGAGCACTTGTTGAAGACCAGGGCTTGAATATCGTATTTCTGATCTTTACAACCACCATGCAGGTAGGTCCTCCACGATCCACTTTCCAGATGAGGATGCAGGAATCAGGGAGGATATGCAACCGACGCAAGTTCACTCAGGGAGAGGCGACCCAGCACTGTTCCTCTGCCTGGCTTGGGCCAGGGGTCAGCTGGATGACTTTCTGTGTGGACACTAGTATTAGGTCTCTTTTCCAAAGAGCTGTAGCCAGCTATTATCTCTCCTGCCCCCTGCTCTGAGAGGCAGAATGTGGCAGGGTTTGGAATTCAGACGGATAGGGGTTCGGATCCAGCACAGCCTCCTGCTACTTGTGTGGCTTGGACAAGTCATTAACCCTCTTTGCACCACACTTACCTGTTTTTAAAGTGGTGATAAGGTTTGCTTCACAGAGAGGTCATGAGGGAGAAGAGCTCGAGGGTGTGCCTGTGCCAAGGAGATGCCAGTCCCCTTCTGCAGACCAGCAAGAGGGTGGGGGCAGGCTGGACAGGAAGCCACAGTGGGCAGGCACAAAGGCCTCCCTCCCTCAGTCATCTCCAGCCCATCACCCATCGCTGGAGGAGGGAAACCCCTCTCAACCCTCTGAATAAGAGTGTTCGTTTCTATGGTTACGGGAGTGTGGCCTCCCGAGGCTTCTGATTTGGTGATAAATAGCTGAGAGGATATTGCCTCACACCTTTAGGAGGCTCCCAGAGCCCAGAGCCCACAGTAAGGGGCCAGCAGCCATGACTCCTCCTTCTCTTCCTCACCAGCGGGTGGGATCAGAGCCCTCCTGGCTCCAGCAGGACCCACGAGGCCCTGCTCAGGTCCTGTGCTCTGTGTCCAGCTCCAGTCACTCTGACACCCCGGTCGGCACGTGGCCAGCATTTCCAGGCCTTGAAAGGGCCTTTCTTCATCGTGGAGCAGGGTTACCGTGAAGGAAGAACCGTGGCATGTTGAAGAGGGAGTTGCTGTGTTATTCTGTACGAGAGGGGAAAATGCTCTAAGCTGCCATTTCATGTCTGTGCTTGAAACCTTTCCCTGCGGTTCTCCAATGTTGACAAGATCAGGACCACGGGCCTATACTGGTGCTCAAAGTTCTCCACCTACTGGCTCCAACCTGTCTCTGGGTTCTTACTGAGAGTTACTATCATTATTGGGAATAATGATCACCGTGATTAACATAATCATCACCTGAGTTTGAGGATTCATAAATGTGAGGCCATGTCCTAAGCCAGTGGTTCTCAACCTTGGCTGCACATTAGAATCACCTGGGAATCTTTTTAAAATCCTCATTTCTGGGCCTCATCCTCCGGAAATTCTGTTTCTTTGTTATGGGGTGGCACAACATTAGTAACAAAGAAACAGAATTTCCGGAGGATGAGGCCCAGAAATCAGGATTTTAAAAAGATTCCCAGGTGATTCTAATGTGCAGCCAAGGTTGAGAACCACTGTCCTAAGCCCTCTCCTTGCGTTATCCCACTGAGTTCTAATAACAACCACAAGAAGTTTCCAGTGAGGACAAGAGAGGGTGAGCCACTTGTCCATGGACTGTTGGGCTCTGAGGCCATCACCCACATACCCAGGCCTCAGTCTCCTCCACACACTCTCTCCTCCTGTCTGGCTCCTAAGTGTCTTCCACACGTCTCCCCACCATCCTTGCTCATGCTATTCCCTCTACCAGGAAGGCTTTGGGAAGCAGCATGGATAATGCATAAGGCACAGGCTCTGAAGTCGGGCATATTAGAGGTCGGAATCCTGGCTGTACCTCTTCCCAGCTGCCAAACTATTTAAGCTCCCTGGGCCTCAGTTTCCTTACCTAGAAAATGGGAGGATGGGATGGCCTCATTGGTTTGATGAATCTACATACTCAAAGCATCTGACTCTTAACACTGGCTCATCTGCCCAAGCTCTGCCTGAAATTGGCCCAGCTCTGGCTTCCTCTGCATCAAAACCTTCTCTGACTAATCTAGACTGTTGCCATTTCTCCTTCCAAGCCAATATGTGCCATCACTTGTGTCCCTTGCTTGTCATAGTCCTTGAAGGCAGGGTCCACATTGACCTAGTCCCATCCCTTGCACAGTGCAAGAGCTTCATCAAGGTTTGCAGGGTGACAGCTCTTCGGGGCTCCTCACCATCTGTCCCCTGTCTCCCACTCCAGCATACTCACCTTGTACCCCTAGTGTCTTCACCTTCACTCCTCATCACACACCCAACCCTCTGTGCTTTCTCTGATGTCTGCTGTCTCTCTTACTTCCTTGTCCTTCTGTCTGCAATGCCCTCCTCCATTCTTTCCCTAGGTAACCTCTGCTCCTTTTTAAAAATTTGCCTCAGACATTCTCTCCACCTTCAGGAAGTCTTTCCAGACTTGTTAGATAACCCTTTCCCTGGGTTCTCCCAGTCCCTAGGCTGACCTTTCTCTTAGCACTTATCACAATGCATGTCCAGCTGTCCTTCTCTCCTGCTAGGCTGTGGTCCCCTGGGGGCAGGGAGTACATCCCTGTCATCTCTGGAGTCCTGGCATTTGACACAGTGTCCACCATAAAGCCATTGGTTGTTGAGGGGATAGATGGATGGATGGATGAATGAGCATTGGCTGAAAAGTCTCAACACTTGCTGTTTGAAGCATCTGCCCATCTGCCTATGTGCTGTCTGTGCCCACGATGTGACTCGGCCACCTTTGCGTCCTGCAGACTATGCAGGCTGTTAGGGGACAGCACCCGGTACTGAGGAACGGTGTCTAAATCTGCATGTGCATGTGTGCCTCCCTTCAAACCTTGTTCATTAGCACAGCAATTAACAGCAGCGCCTAATGACAGATGGTCCGGCTGCGTGCCTGGACCCCTGGCTCCACGGCGGGCTTGGAGTGGGGCAGACACGTCTGGCGAGGTTGATGTTTTCATTGATCTAGCAAGTCCAAGCTCCCAGGGCTGTGGGCTGCCAGTCCCTAGGCTGACCTCTCTCTTAGCACTTATCACAATGTATGTCCAGCTGTCCTTCTCCCCTGCTAGGCTGTGGTCCCCTGGGGGCAGGGAGTACATCCCTGTCATCTCTGGAGCCCTGGCATTTGACACAGTGTCCACCCTAAAGCCATTGGTTGTTGAGGGGATAGATGGATAGATGGATGGATGGATGAATGAGCATTGGCTGAAAAGTCTCAACACTTGCTGTTTGAAGCATCTGCCCACAGGGTTATGTGCTGTCTGTGCCCACGATGTGACTCGGCCACCTTTGCGTCCTGCAGACTATGCAGGCTGTTAGGGGACAGCACCTGGTACTGACTGACGGTGTCTAAATCTGCATGTGCATGTGTGCCTCCCTTCAAACCTTGTTCATTAGCACAGCAATTAACAGCAGCGCCTAATGACAGATGGTCCGGCTGCGTGCCTGGACCCCTGGCTCCACGGCGGGCTTGGAGTGGGGCAGACACGTCTGGCGAGGTTGATGTTTTCATTGATCTAGCAAGTCCAAGCTCCCAGGGCTGTGGGCTGC
>NW_005361201.1:373273-375464 GCF_000412655.1 Myotis brandtii
CTATTACCACACCACTGCCAGTACTACCACCACGACTACCTACTATTACCACACCACTGCCAGTACTACCATCAGTACTGCCTAGTATTACCACACCACTCCCAGTACTACCGCCACCAGTATTATTGTTACCAGCTAACAACATTCATTAAGTATTTTGATGACCAGGTAATGTGCTCTGTGCTTCAAATGCAACAATCCCTTCTAATCCTGCCAATACCTTGAGGGGATTGTTGTACCCATTTTGCAGATGAGGAAAAGTCATTCTCCCGAGGTCCCGTAGCCAGCACATGGCAGAACCCAGGTAAGACTTCAGATGCTCTTTCTCAAATTGTTGTGCAACACGGTCACCAAGACTGGACGGACCAGAGATGGGATCCCGGCCAGAGTCCCCTGGCCAAATGTTCCGCTGGTTGACGAGGGAATCTGGCTCCTGCAGCTGGAAGCAAGCCGAGAGCAGCCTGGGATGCGGGGGGAGGACCTGAGGCTGGCTTCGTCGACTGGTTTAAAGGACCAAGGGGAGAAGGGCATATTGATCAGGGTTCCTGATGACAAGAAAGAGAAAGCACTCCTGCTGCGTAAGGAAACAAAGTTATTGACAGGATTGGAGGTGGTGCTGGGACTGCCGAGAAGGCTGAGGCCAAGGCTTAGGGATGGGCAGGCAGGAGGGAAGCTAGGGGGCAGCCAGGGACCTGGCCAGGTGCCTGCCAATCTGCCGAGCATGCCACCGCTGCTCCAACCCCGCAGCTTGTAGGGCTGCCTCCCACGGGCAACCTCGCCACAGCCACTGGCACCGCTGCCACTGCTGCTGTGGACACTGACACGGCTTCCGCTGCCTCTACCCAGCCAGGGGGACGCTCTTCCTGGTTCCTGGGTATTTCAATCAAGCGCAACCTTTGGGTGAACAGAACTTCATTCTTGTCTCTCACTGAAATTTTTCCCTGCACCCAAGTAAGAACTCAAAGAGGACCCGTGACTTTTCTGTTTACTCTTAGTAATATCTTATATCACAGAGAGTCACAGAGCTCTCAGTTCTGTAGTTAGAGTGTTCCGTTTTTTTTCAGTTGATCAGCATAGCCAGGTTCTTTTTCTTTTTTTTTTTTTAATTTTTTTATTGCTTAAAGTATTACAAAGGGTATTACATATGTGTCCTTTTTTTCCCCGCCCTTGACAATCCCGAGTCACAGACTCTCAGTTCTGTAGTTAGAGTGTCCCGTCCTGTGTATTAACCCAAACTCTGCACTTGGTTTTGAGCGAGATCTCACTTCCCCTTCCAAGACCGGCTTCGAGGCCAGGCTTGTCTCGGGGAGTGGGTAGGATCGGTTTCTTCCGTCTTTCTCTCTTCTTCCTTCACTCTGTTTACTGGCTGCAAGCTGCAAGACTGGGCAAGGAGAAGGGGACTGTAAAAAAGAAAGTTCTTTCTAACAGCCAGCCCCGTATTCCCGGGATGGGGCTACCTGCTGACTCCACAGCAGCTCTCACAGGTTCTCAGCGACCTCAGTGTCGCTGGGCCTCTCCTGCAGCTCCTCAGCCTGACTGATTGCACTTGATCCTGATGTCACCCCGGCTTGGCAGCCCCTTAGAAAGCCCGACGCTTTCTTTCTGCTGAGGCCCCATCACTCCCCTGGGCCAGCTGTCCTTTTAGAGGGAGCCCACATCTGCAAAAGGCCATTGTTATATTGCTATATCCACAAACCTTGCAAATAAGGCAGCAGAAACTCTTCTTTTAAAACTTTTTTTTAAATTAATTTTTAGAGAGAGAGGAAGGGAGAGGGAGAGGGAGAGGGAGAGAAAAACATTGATGTGAGAGAGAAACATGTCAGCTGCCTCCTGCATATCCCTCCCAGGGATTGAACCGTAACTGGGCATGTGCCTGACTGGGAATCGAACCTACAACTTTTCGGTGCATGAGACCATACCCAACCAACTGAGCCACACTGGCCAGGGCAACAGAAACTTTTGTTCCAATTTGCCCTCTGTGACCTGTATTCCTATGGAATCTCAGGTCCCTGAGGTTCATGCTCCCTTACCCACTGCTGGAGGGAGAGTTGCTTTTTTTCTCCATGCAGTAGTCTCTCTCTCTCTCTATCTTTTTCAGGTCAGGAACCTCATCTGCCTTGTTCATAACCAGAGCTCCCACACAGAGGTCCAGGGGGTTCCCCAGGGCAGTGGGGGTGGGGTGCGATCCTGA
>NW_005361201.1:375564-388085 GCF_000412655.1 Myotis brandtii
GGGCGGGGAGTGGACACTCATTGTCTGGGCCTCTCACACTGCCCAGACCTCTCTAAATCACTCAGTGATCCCGTGAGCACACCAGAGGCACCTGCTACGAGTGAGTGTCCTGACTTCTGAACTAATGGAGTTCCATGTCAGGAAAATAACTTGGTGTGGAACAACAGTGTTTCTTTAGAGAAGGAAAAACTTTGGCTCTCTAGCATTTACCTCCTTCACGGAGAGGAGAGCGTGGAGGTTGCTGGCAGGTCAAGTGGAATATTCAGAATGGAAAACTGGAGGCTCCTCATAGCTCTTCCCTAATGGAAATCAGTGGACCCAGCAAATCACGCTGGTGGCAGCAGGAGGGTCACGGTCCCTCGTCAGGTCACACGGACTGTGGCCGGGGAGGTTGAGGGCAGGATGGGAGCCCTGCGTTAGCGGTCCAGTCATTACACAAGGAGGTAGGTGTGGGGACTGCCGCTGCCCGCTGTGTAGTCATTTCTCAGGTCACTGTAGTGACAGAAAAGCCGTGGCGAGCTCCTCCCACATGTGTACCTACAGGACGGCAGGCGGGCGAAGCTCAGAGCAGTGGGAGGTAGGGAATGAGCTCTGCTTTTAGGGGAGAAGCCAGGTCAGATGGCAATAATGCGAGTTAATATTTGCTTAGAATTTACCGTGTGCTGTGTGTGTGTACCAGAGATGTTCCTGACAGTCTGTGAAATAGATGTGGTCATTATCTCCTCTTCACATGAGAATGCTGAAGCTCAGAGGGTTAGCTGCTGGCCCAGGTCACTCTGCTGATGTCTGACATGGCAAGGACCCCGATCCGAGTCTGCCTGCCCCACTGCCCGCACACCTCTGCGCTTCTGCTCTGAGCTCTCCTCCCACTGAAATGTGCCCAAATCCAGAGGCTGGAACAATAGTGTTAAATGACAGCGGAGTTCCTGCTAAGTGTTAACCACTGGGCAGGGGCTTTATGCACGTGAATGAATTTAATCCTCACAACAACCCAGCATGGTGGGTGTTTTTACTCCCATGATGCAGATGAGAGAGTCTCAGAGTTGAAATGAACCTCCCAAGTCACACAGCCACGAACAGGTAGATTCCGAATCTGAACCCAGGTTTATTGACTTCAACACTCCCTCGAAAGCATCATCCTGTGGGAAATGACTCCTTCAACAGGTATTTATGAAGCACCTACCACATGCCAGGCACTGTGCTGGAGGGTAGGGAGTAGGCACCAAACAAAATTCTTGCCTTCATGGGACTGGCATTCTGGTGGAGAAAACAGACAGTAAACATGGAAGGAAGGAATTGTAAGTTATTTAAAACATGAAACAGAGTAATGAGGCAGGCAGTGACTGTGGGAGCTGGGAGGGATCAGGAGGACCTGTCTTAACCACAGACCCCCCCCCCTCAGGGTGCTGCACTGGGTGGAGACTGTAGGTGGGTGGAGCAGCAAGGGGACCAGTTAGGAGGTGATCACAATAGTCCAGGTCAGAGACAGGATGATGAGGTTTGTTGGTGGTCATGGGTGGGTGGGAGGTGATTGAATTCAGGATTTGTTTTAAAGTGGATCAGCAAGATGCGTTGATAGATTGGATGTACACCTAGACAGAGAGGGAGGAGTCAAGGGTGACTCCCAGATTTTGGCCTGAACAACCAGAGGGATGGGATTGCCAGTTGCTGAGAGGGGAAGACTAGGAGTTCAGGAATTTAATTTTATTATTTGTGTTTGAGACATTTATTCCCTGTCCAAGGGGATATATTGAAAAACCGTTATGATGTGGGAGTCTGGAATTCCAGGGGTGTTCGCAGTAAGTATGAACCACATTTCATCAAACCTAGGATGCCATTGACGGTGAGACCTCTGTTCTTTCATGCACCGCTAAGATAAAGCATTGCCAGTGAAGCTAGGACACGTGCCAACTTCGGAGATATTAAAATGCGTGTCTTGGAATCAATGGGATGCAGTGAGTTTGGGAGTGTCCAGTGTGTAGGTGGTTTTAAAGGTGAGGAGTGTGAAGACTGAACTCCAGCAGAGTGTCAAGCAGGGACTCATGGTCCAGTTCTAGCCAAGTGCAACATCAGGCCGTCAAAGCTCTTCTACACAGGCAGGTGCCCGGTGATGCCTCCCTGTGGGGCTCAGCCCGAAGATGCCGAGCTCAGAGGTAGCCGGCCAGCATTGCAACACAAAGCATCCCACTGGCTTTGTCTACCTGGGTGTTGTCCAGAGGGCTGAATCTTTGGGCTTATCTGGATTCAAACTTGACCCCAGTTTCGTCGTCAGTAATATATGCATGTAATGTCTGCTCTACCCCCCTCAAAACTGAGAAAACAAGCCAGCCTCTTCTTTTTCTTCATCTATAAAATTGAGCAGTTGGCCTCGCTGGCATGACTCAGTGGTTGAGCAACTGACCTATGGACCAGGAGGTCATGGTTCTATTCCCAGTCAGGACACATACATGGGTTGCGGGCTCTATTCCCAGTGTGGGGCGTGCAGAAGGCAGCCGATCAAGGATTCTCTCTCATCATTGATGTTTCTATCTCTCTTCCTCTCCCTTCATCTCTGAAACCAATAACGAATATTTTTAAAAAATGAAGAAGTTGGGCAGGGTGATCTCGGTGCCCTCTTCTGTTTCAGGTATTATAATAACTATACTAGCTGCAGCACTTTGAGCATCTCCTAGGTGACATATCATTGTCAATCATCATAAACAACCATTCAAGGTAACTATTATCATTCCCATTTCACAGATGAAGCAACTGAGACTGAGAAGAAGGCAGACAACTCACAGTCGTGCAGCAGGGTGTCTAAAGCAAGAGCTCTGGATTCCAGCAAGCTCCCTGCAAGCCCCTGTCTGACTGCTGGGACTGACTGTAGTTCTTGAACTAAACTTAGCATCATAGCCAGAGCCCACAGGCAACCCGTTCCCATAGGACGACAGTGGAACTTCAGGGTGTTGCCCCACATGAATGCATGAAGTAACTGGTCTCAGGGGCTCCCATGATCTCATGGAAATGGAGTGGCTTCTAGACAGGTTCATGGGGAGAGAACCGATGTTGGGTGTAGAGGTAACTCATACTCAGTCTTGTGGCCTCGGCGTCCAGTACTCTCTTGGACCACATTCTTGCACGTCAAGGGCTGTTGTCTATAGGGAATGGTGCTGAACGGCTTCCCTTGGCCAGGGAGGAGCTGTCGAAGTCTACTTGGCCCTCTCTGTTGTTGGGAGAAAGTTTCCTGAGCAGAAAGTGGAGGGGGAGAGTGGATTGCAGTGGGTTTGAGTGATGGTGCAAAGCTGGCCCTTGGCCTACGGCCCAGTCATGGAGCGGACCCCAGTCACTTGCTGTCAGCATTTCAGCAGGACCATAAGCGCAGACCAGGGCCTCTTAGCCACGGCAGTATGGACATTTTGGGCCACATAAAGCTCTGTCGTGGGCGGCTGTCCTATGCTTTGTAGGATGTTAAGCAGCATCCCTGTTCGCCAGCCACCCCAGCTGAGACAACCAAAATATGTATGTAATGTCTGTTCTACCCCCCTCGAAACTGAGAAAACAAGCCAGCCTCTTCTTTTTCTGCATCTATAAAATTAAGTAGTTGGCCCCGCTGGCATGGCTCAGTGGTTGAGCAACTGACCTATGGACCAGGAGGTCATGGTTCTATTCCCAGTCGGGACACATACATGGGTTGCGGGCTCTATCCCCAGTGTGGGGCATGCAGGAGGCAGCTGATCAATGATTCTCTCTCATCATTGATGTTTCTGTCTTTCTCTCCCTCTCCCTTGATCTCTGAAACCAATAACAAATATTTTTTTAAAAATGAAGAAGTTGGGTAGGGTGATCTCTGTGCCCTCTTCTGTTTCCAGTATTATAATAACTATACTAGCTGCAGCACTTTGAGCATCTCCTAGGTGACATATCATTGTTAATCATCATAACAACCATTCAAGGTAACTGTTATCATTCCCATTTCACAGATGAAGCACCTGAGACTGAGAAGAAGGCAGGCAACTCACAGTCATGCAGCAGGGTGTCTAAAGCAAGAGCTCTGGATTCCAGCAAGCTCCCTGCAAGCCCCCTGCCTGTCTGCTGGGACTGACTGTAGTTCTTGAACTAAACTTAGCATCGTAGCCAGAGCCCACAGGCAACCCGTTCCCATAGGACAGTGGAACGTCAGGGTGTTGCCCCACATGAATGCGTGAAGTAACTGGTCTCAGGGGCTCCCATGATCTCATGGAAATGGAGTGGCTTCTAGACAGGCTCATGGGGAGGGAACCGATGTTGGGTGTAGAGGTAACTCATACTCAATCTTGTGGCCTCGGCATACAGTGCTCTCTTGGACCACGTTTTTGCACGTCAAGGGCTGTTGTCTATAGGGAATGGTGCTGAACGGCTTCCCTTAGCCAGGGAGGAGCTGTCGAAGTCTACTTGGCCCTCTCTGTTGTTGGGAGAAAGTTTCCTGAGCAGAAAGTGGAGGGGGAGAGTGGATTGCAGTGGGTTTGAGTGATGGTGCAAAGCTGGCCCTTGGCCTATGGCCCAGTCATGGAGCGGACCCCAGTCACTTGCTGTCAGCATTTCAGCAGGACCATAAGCGCAGACCAGGGCCTCTTAACCACGGCAGTATGGACATTTTGGGCCACATAAAGCTCTGTCGTGGGCGGCTGTCCTATGCTTTGTAGGATGTTAAGCAGCATCCCTGTTCGCCAGCCACCCCAGCTGAGACAACCAAAACCATTTCCAGGCATTGTCAGTGTTGCCTGAGGGGGAAATTGCACCTCCCCCTTCCTCAGGGTTGAGACCCATTGATACAAACAGTGCTCCGGCTCCTGTGAAGGTTGTCAGCTGACTCCTCCTATGCAGGTCCTGGGTCTTTCTGGGAGTTCTTCTCCCTGTGGCATCTGACTGCAGGGCAGGCTGAAAGTGGGACCCGGTTGTAACCAGGTTCTCCCTGCCTTCCAATACTTGTCCTAGCGGCAGAGCTCACACTGAAACCCTCTCCGCCACATGTGCTCTGTCTCACTACCGTCCATCTCTGCTGGGCGCCTTTGATCCTCAGAAACACCAAACCTGTTCCCACCTCAGGACGTTTGCACTTGCTGTTCCCCCTCCCTGGACATCTTCTCATCCTTTGGGTCTCTGTTCACATGGCACCATCTTACGGGCCCTGCTTGATGATCATTCCAGGGACTCCCCTTGCATCTCTGTGCTGAGTTCCTTCGGAGCATTTTCCGTCCTCTGGTATCATCTTGTTCACTTAGCAGCTTATTTGTTTCTTGTTTGTCTCCCCCACTAGATTGGAAGCTCTTGAATTCAGAAACCTGTTCTAGTCACAGTGCTGGCTGCAGTGCATGGTCATCTCTGGTTGAATGCCTTTGGTGAGCACTTGTTGAAGACCTACTCTGTGCCAGGCTCTGTGCTAAGAGCTGAGAATGCCCAGGTGAACAGCAGGGTCCCTGGTCCCTGCCTCCCAGGAACTCAGTGCCTTGCGGGGAGAGCACAGGAGGAGGTGAGGACAGGGAAGCATGGGAGCAGGAAAGAGCAGGGGTCCCTGCCTGGCAGGTGCGGGAAGCTCTCCAAGAGGTGGGCAGAGGAAGGGGGATGCTCAGCCTCTCAGAGGCATGGAGATCCAGGGGGTCCCGGGTGATGCCCAGGGGACTGGGAAGGAGCATGGCACAGATCTTGGCACTGCAGGGGCACAGGTGCAACATCTGAAGCAGCTGGAGGTGGGGGTGGTGGACTAGATGAGGCCAATTCTGTGAGGCCTTGAGTCCCATAGGAGGAAACTTTGACCTTATCCTGCAGCAGAGAGGAGCCCTGGAGGTGGTGCAGGGGAGTGGTTGAGAATGTAGGTTTTGAAGTTCATTTCATATCTTGGTTCAAATTCTTATGTGACACTTCTGAACTGTGTGACTGGCCCAGCAATTTCATGTCTCTCTCTCTCTCTCTCTCTCTCTTATTTGGATAAAGTAAAATAGAAAACATTTTATTATTTTTTAAAATTTATCTTTATTGTGGAAAGTATTACAGATGTCCTCCTTTTTTCCCTACTGATCCCCTTCAAGATATTTTTTTATTTCTGTTTGATTTCTTCTTGATTTCACCAGTCCTCCATGCTTCTATGTCTGTCTCTGAATCTCCGTTTTCTCATTTTGGAATTGGGGGTGACATTTATTTTGCTGATAAAAGGAGTGCTCAGCTCAGTGCCTGGCACAAGGTAAGCACTCAATAAATCACTGCGATTCCTAGTGACGTGGCTCACAGGAAACCACTGGAAGTTTTCCAAACAAACGAGGGATGTGATAGATGAGCAGGTAGCAGGATCACTCAGGCGGCAGGGTAGAGGGTAGCTTGGCAGTAGCCCTGGGAAAGCAGGTGAGACGGGAACCAGGGAGAACAGTTAGGAGGCTGCTGGAATGGAAAGGGAGGCAGAGGCGGGAGCGTGGGTCCTGGGACCTGGAGCATCTATGGTGAACTGCAGTGGCAGGAGGCATGGCCACCCTTAGCCCCTCACAGTAAGGGTGCGGGGTTAGAGGAGGCCCTCAAGCCTGATGGGTAATAGAGATCTAGACCAGGACCAGGCAAAGACTACACTTCTTCCCTCAGCAGCTCACAGCCTCGCAGCCAACTCTGCATTCAGACAGCCCCCACGGTGGGAAGGGGCGGCTTGCATTTGTATCGGGTGATATACTTTTAATTAAAATGGTAATCATCTGAGCATTCCTTAAAGTTTTACGTTGGGAATTTGCCTTCTTGCAAGTGCTGCCCTAATTAGCATTCTCTTTATACCTTATTAATAAATTATATGTGAGTAGTTCACCCCCCCCCCCGCCGGCCTTTGATCGTAGAGTCTCATCATTCCTGAGCCAAACTCCATTCCCTGTTGACATTTAGGGTGCAATGGGCCCAACCAGGCCTGGTGTGGGGGTTTGAGAATGCGAGTTCTTAATTAATTCCCAACAGTATGGGGGGCCATCTTCTTGCTGTCCTGCTGAGCCCCAGGTGAGCACACAACATAGATGCTTCCCAAGGTGAAGAGTGTGGAGCCCCTTGGGGGCAGACCCTTTGCGGAGGCCCCTAGAATTAGGCAGACAGGCCCTGATTCCGGGGCAGCAAACACGGAGACATTAGGACCCAGCACCATAGCAGAAGCAGAGAAGCCAATGGGCTGGCTCATAGGCTTCAACCCAGGCTCAGAAAGGTGAAGCAACCTGGAATATCACTCTGTCATGAAAAAGAAGAAAATCCTGCTATTTTCGACATCATGGATGGACCTTGAGGGCATAATGTAAAGTGAAATAAGTTGAGAAAGACAAATACTATGTGATGACATTTATCCAGGGTAGGGCAAAAGTAAGTTTACAGTTGTTTATATGGGAAATAATACAATAAATATTAAATAATAATATAAGAATAAACTCTGCATTTCACGTACTCAGAAGTTTTGCCCTACCTGTATGTGGAATAAAAAACAAACAAACAAAAAACCCTAACTTATAGAGATAGAGAACAGATTGATAGTTGCCAGGGTTGAAGGGTGGGGGTGAGGCAAATGGGTACAGGTGGTCAAAGGGCACAAGCTTCTAGTGATAAGATGAATAAGTCCTGGGATGTACTGTGCAGCATGGTGAATAGGTTAACAATGCTGTTTTGTATAGCTGAAAGTTGCTGAGAGAGTAGATTTTTAAAAATATATATGTTTTTATTGATCTCAAAGAGGAAGGGAGAGGGAGAGAGATAAAAAAAAAAATCAATGATGAGGGAGATTTTCTGCCTCCGCACTGGGGATCTAGCCTGCAACCTGGGCATGTGTCCTTTGTCTGCCTCTGCACTGGGGATCTAGCCTGCAACCTGGGCATGTGTCCTGGCCAGGAATTGAACCGTGACCTCTTGGTTCATAGGTCGATGCTCAACCATGGAGCCATGCCAGCAGGGCAAGAGAGTAGATCTTTAAAGTTCTCACCACACACACGAATTGTAACTGGGGTGAGGAATATGTTAACTAACCTGATTGTGGTAACCATTTTGTAATATATAGGCATATCAAATTATGACATTGTATACTTTAAACTTACCCAATGTCATATGTCAATTATATCACTAAATATGGAAAAAAATAAAATAAAATTTTGCCAAGTTAGAAAAAAGAAAGCCAGTGGAACTGCAGGAGAATGCTGGTGGAGGCACTGCCATATGAGGGTTTCAGATAATTCTTAGCAACCGTAAATATGATAATATAGTAGCAATAACAATAATGGCAACACTAACAGCCAACAATAACAGTAGCAGCCAACATGCCCATGGCTGCTGTTCTCAGCATCCCCACAGCCTCACGAGGAAGGTCTGTTCATTTCACTCCCGTGTTTCGGCTGAGGAACTTGCCCAAGGCTTCCCGCCTAATGAATGCAGTATCTCTCAAGTCCCCTTTCAAGCACCTCGCCCTCCTGCTTCCCACCAGTAGATTCTACCTGCTGTCCCTTGGAGGCTGACAGTGGTACAGGTGGTCAAAGGGCACAAGCTTCTAGTGATAAGATGAATAAGTCCTGGTATGTACTGTGCAGCATGGTGAATAGGTTAATAATGCTGTTTTGTATAGCTGAAAGTTGCTGAGAGAGTAGATTTTTAAAAATATATATGTTTTTATTGATCTCAGAGAGGAAGGGAGAGGGAGAGAGATAAAAAAAAAAATCAATGATGAGGGAGATTTTCTGCCTCCGCACTGGGGATCTAGCCTGCAACCTGGGCATGTGTCCTGACCAGGAATTGAACCATGACCTCTTGGTTCATAGGTCGATGCTCAACCAAGGAGCCATGCCAGCTGGGCAAGAGAGTAGATCTTTAAAGTTCTCACCACGCACACGAATTGCAACTGGGGTGAAGAATATGTTAACTAACCTGATTGTGGTAATCATTTTGCAATATATAGGCATATCAAATTATGACATTGTATACTTTAAACTTACCCAATGTCATATGTCAATTATATCACTAAATATGGAAAAAAATAAAATAAAATTTTGCCAAGTTAGAAAAAAGAAAGCCAGTGGAACTGCAGGAGAATGCTGGTGGAGGCACTGCTATATGAGGGTTTCAGATAATTCTTAGCAACCGTAAATATGATAATGTAGTAGCAGTAACAATAATGGCAACACTAACAGCCAACAATAACAGTAGCAGCCAACATGAGCAAACTGCCCATCCTGCCGGCTGCTGTTCTCAGCATCCCCACAGCCTCACGAGGAAGGTCTGTTCATTTCACTCCCGTCTTTCGGCTGAGGAACTTGCCCAAGGCTTCCCGCCTAATGAATGCAGTATCTCTCCAGTCCCCTTTCAAGCACCTCGCACTCCTGCTTCCCACTAGTAGATTCTACCTGCTGTCCCTTGGAGGCTGACAGTCGGTGTCACTTTATTTCAGTGCCGGGGCTTTGGAAGGGACCATCTGTCTGCAGCCACCAGGGGGTCTTTCCTCCTGCTCCTGGGTGACTTCTGCATGTGGTCACCTTTGCTGTCCATTTCCAGGCCAGCTTGCCCACGTTCCGGACACAAGCTCACAGGAATGTCAGATCTGGTCTGAGTGTCTTTTTAAAGTCGACAGGCCTGGATCCAAGTCCTGCCTCTGCCACATTCTGTACGACCTTGGCGAGTCATTGAATTTTCCTCAGCTTCAGTTTCTATTCCCCTCAGATGGAAATAAGATAGCACCTGCGTCATAGGATGTGGTGAGGATCGAGAGGTGAAATGTATGGGAAGGAATTAGCCTGGAGGTCGCGTTTTCCAGGGAAAGCAGCCAAATCCCAGAGGAAAGAGCAACTTGGCAAGGTTACAAGGCTGCTGAGTGGAGGGGCCAGAACCCAGACGTGGGCCCCTCACCTCAGTCCACCTTTGGCAACACCTGTGCTCTGCAGTAGGTTTGATGAGAAATGCCACACAGAAAGCAACTCAGGCAAATAGAGCCTTCTACTTTGCTTTTTGGTTCCCATATCTTTAAACCTCATTGGCGTTGGAAAGGCTGTGGTGAGGGCCAGTAACCCAGCCAAACCCTGACATCTCTAGAGCGGTCTGGCCCAGATGGCTCTCATCCATCATCCAGCTCAACCATGACCCGTTCTGAGAGGCCTTTCCTGATCAATCCATCTTTGGAAGTTCGCCAATCATATCCTAGAACATTCCTTTGTTTTATTTTCAAATTCTAACTCTTTATTTCTTTATGCTATTTAGGGCTGTATTTTATTTGTGTACCTTTTTTAAATTAAACATTTTATTTTGGAATAATTGTGGATTCACATGCTGCTGTAAGAAATAATGCAGAGAAATCCCGTGTGCCGATGGTAACATCTTGCAAAACCATAGTGTGATTATCACAACCAGGATACTGACATTGTCTGTCTTTTAAAAAAGTATATATTTCTTTCAACTAGACACTAAGAGCCACAAAATCAGTGACTTTGTCCTGTTCAACAAATATGCCCAACATCCAGAACAGTGCCTGGCATATAGTAGGTGCTTAATAATTGTTTATTAAGTATATGAATTAAAAATGTAATGTAAGAGCCCTCTGTCATTTTTCATCCTTTCCTCAATCTGGGGGTACATGGAGACTTTCCCCCTGTATGAATCATTTGAAGGGGATCAATTTCCAGCTACACCACTTGTTTTTCTACAATTTTCCAAAACTGATCTGCCCAAGAAGGGGTTATACCCAAGAAGGGTTGAGACTCTTCTCCCACTTGACAAAAGTAGACCCTCCTTTATCCCAGATCTTACTGGGATGTTTGGCCCTGGGTTTTCGGACCCTGTGAGGTGTTAAACGAAGGGATAGATTGAAATGTTGGTTTGCAGTAAGCCTTCTGTCTTTCCCTAAATTGTGCATTTCCCTGCATTAGCTAAGTGTGGCTCTGGGAATGTGGCCTTGGGCTTGTGTCTACTCTGAATCCGGAATAGACAAAGCAGGATAGGTTGGCGATGCTTATCTTCTCTGCTGGGGATGTTTCTCAAGCTGTCTTGGTAACACTGATGGACAAAACGTATGTGTGATCTCTTTCCTATTTGATGTACTTTATTCCATTAAGGTAGTTCCAATATTTTTTCAATCACATCATGAAATATTTATTCCAATTATACCTCATTTTCACTTTATTTCAACTTATATAATGTATACTATTTTCTATTTCCTGTTAACACAGTAAACGTATGTACACACACATGATGACAATTTTTAGATAATTGGTTCAACAACCTGCAACCTGTTTTCGACATTCTTTTGGGGGGATGGGAGCAAAAAGGCTGAAGACTATGGAGACAGCAGGGCCGGTGGAAAGCTGTTATCGGTGCCATTTTGATTCAAGATCTAATGTCATGGGTTTTGGAGGCCTTTTCATTGCATCAGGCATTCAATGCAATCAGTCTACTCCCCGAAAAGTTATCACGAAGCAGCCAGGGCACAAACGCTCAGGGTTGAATAGTTCTCTTGAAAGAGGCCTCACTGTGCTCAGCTGATAAACAAACAAATGGCTGCACCGAGATAGGTCACCATGGGGGACCCTCGGCTCCCCATCCCCTATCCAAGCTCGGGCTCTGTTTCTCTCCCGATAGGAGCACATAATCCCATCAGCGCCAATGGGAGCTGTGTGCCTGCTTTACTGGAGACAATAGGCTGCCTGAGAAGGACGATTGTTCCCAGCAACTGAGGGGGTAAACACGATTGCCCGTTCCCAGCCGCCATCCATGAAGGACCCGGCTGTGCCCCCAAAGCTCTTTCTTTGTGAGGCTGCAGAGCCGGAGGACTCGCCTGCCTTCTCCTCCTTCAGTGACCGCCATCCCCACCTTCAGTGCAACCAATCCCCAATGTCCCCACCAAGACTGGCTGCAATGAAAAGGCCTCCAAATGCCCACCAAGTCCCCACCAATCCCCAACGTCCCCAACCATGATGGCAGGGGGTCTTCCCAGGGTCTCTCCTTGCTCCCCACTCCTTCTAAAAATGAGCCCCTTCTCTATCTCATCCTTCACAAGGAAACCACAGTAAGAATGCACCATTTATTGAGCACTTATTATTTCCTGGACACTGAGCATTTTGCATACATCAGTACCTTCAGCTACAAATCCTCATGGCAACTCTGCAGTATAAATACGATCACTCACATTAAATAAATCAAAACAGAGCCTCAAGTAAGTTACACATCTGTTAAATGGCAGGACCTGGATGCAGACCCCCAGGGCCATCTGAGTCTCTAAATCCCATGCTCCAATTTATGCCAGTGTTTCCCAAAGTGTGTTTTCCTCAAGACATTCCGAGACAAAGCTTGGGAAATGCTGTACAATGTACCTGCCCGCCACCACCCACCACCCTTCATGCCTCAAAACCATTCTTGAAGATTCCCAACGTATTTTCATTTATTAAAAGTTCTGAGAAGTCCTGCAGGGAGGAAATGTGTTAACTTGCTGAACTACTATTTCCCAAGTATTCATTCTTTTTTGCATGAAGCAGATTGCACTTTGGTAAATGCTAAACGATAGTAGAATGATGGGCTGGGGGGGAGGGGGC
>NW_005361201.1:388253-418405 GCF_000412655.1 Myotis brandtii
GGGGCAGGAGTACTCATGTGACTGGCTCTGGTACTCAGCCCCAGAAACCAGCTGTGGAGCCAGCTGCTGACTGTTGCTGTGGATCTTGGGGTGGCTGACGAGGGAAGCCTAGCCAAGCTCTCTTATGGGGCTCTGCACAAAGCCCCATCTTCCAAGCGTCTGCTGTCCCACTTTTTATACCAAAAATGTTACCTGCTTTCCCGCGGCTGGCGGAAAAGACAGATAATTCCAGACTAGGGCAGGAGAGAGAGTGGCTGTGCTGACTGTTGCCCTGGGGTGGAGCTGAAGTTCAGTGGGCAAGAGTATGACTAATGATGAAAGCTTTGGGTCCTGTTGTCCCTCTTTAGGGACTGGCAGTCCATGGCAGAGTGCCCACGGGAGCCTGACTGTCCCTGGGGCACGGTACAGCAGCAGGCTGAGGCCAGGGCTCCTCCACTGTGCCATTGCCCTTCCCCCTCCCCCCCACTCACAGCTGAGGCCTCTCCTCTCTTTGTCCCACTGGAGGGAAGGGACAGAGCCTCAGGCATCAGGCAGAGCATGAGGCCCAGCCTGACATGGGACATGCCCAAATGACATGTCATGGGGATTTGTGGGCCTCACTGGAGCCATTTCCTCCAGGGGATCATTTTATTTAGTTCCAATTGGACCCTGTGATTGGTCTCAGTCCTGGGCCACCTGGTGTCCTGGCTCCATATGGCAACGGCTAGGAAGATGCCATTTTTCCATTGAAATATGCTTCTGCCATGCTGTGGATGAGCCTGTAATTGCCTTTGGCTGGAAAGAGGCTCTGTGTTTAAAACTAAGCAGGGAAGTGATTTCTCCACTTCAGAATTGTTGGATGGATGGATCAGGGTCTGCTCTGTGAATTCAAACTGAGCGTCACAGCATGGGAATGGCAGGCGGGCCTTAGAGGTCAGCAAGGCCCGCCATTGGCCTTGTGTGGGAATCCCTTTTGCCCACTCTTAGCATATGGTCTTTCAGCCTTTGGCTGAGCACCCCCACAGACAGGGAGCCCCCTCCCTTGCTGTGCAGACCTGTCTGCTGATGGCCAATGCTCAGTAAGTTTGGCCCCACATGGAGCTAATAATAGGTACCCTTTAAGGAACACTCACCTGCGCTAGGTATTTCATAGGCATGTCTTATTTAATCTTCCTAATAACCTTCTAACCTTTATAACCCCCATTTGCAGAAGGTGTAAAACAAGTCACAGAGGGTTAAGGAACTTATTCAGGTCCCAAAGGCAGAAAGTGATGGAGCTAAATTCAACAATGACCCCTCGGAGCCATAAGCTTTTAAACACTTGGATCTCTCAAGTTGGGTTCATGGAGTGTGTCCTGGGAGCCAGGCTCTGTGCTGAGGTTTGTGTGTACTATTTCGTTCACGGTAACCAGCTGTGAAGTACTACAGCTCCATGAAGGATGTCCTTTCATTCAGTGTTGGAGTTGATGCGATGGCATAGGAACTTAATGCTTATTTATATCAATTAGCCAATGGTAAATGGATGGTAAAATTGGTTTTGTTATACGTTATTTTGCTTAAAGTCACAGAACCTTAAGTGACATTACGTGAGGACTTACTGTAGTTCTTAGATGCCCATGTTAGAGATAAGGACCGAAGTGCCCAGAGGCTGTGTGGTTGGTTCAGCGAGTGTCCCCAGCAGAGCTGTGACTCTAATCTTTTTGACTCAGAGCACATTCTCCAGCAAAGCTATAGTGCTGCCATTTTATAGGTGAAGAAATTGAGATGCAGGAAGTTCAGGAGTTTGGCCAAGGTCTCGAGGTAGAAATGGCAGAGCCTGGAGTTTGACCTGACGCAGTTTCAAGTCTTCTTTGTCTCTTGCTCACCCCTAACTCTGTCCCTGCTGGTTCCATGCCTGCTACCTGGGCCCTAGAGGACAAGGCAGGCCCTCTGGTGAGGAGTGAACCCACATCCATGCCCAAACCCCAATAGCTTTAATAAGCTTTCCATGCGGGTCTAATCACCTAAGTTTGAGAACCACCCAACTAGAGAAATCATATGGTCTCTTCCAAATTCTGAAGTTGGAAGATGCCTTCATTCCTCCTTGGTCACTGTCAGGAGAGGTCATGGAAAGCATGGTAAATGTGAAAGTCAGAAAGACCTGGGTTCAAATCCCTGCTCCACCATTCCTGGCTGTGTGACTTAAAGCAAACCCATGGACCTCCCAGAGGCTCAGTGTCCTTGTCTGCAGGATGGAGATGAAAGTGACTACCTTGTGTGGTTGTCAATCTGCCTCTTTAAGAAGAGTGGGCTTCCTCCTGGGACTACTTTCTAAATGTATCTCTGAAGTTCCAGGAACCGTGGCTTGAGCTGTTAGTTGTCAACCAGCATAGGAGCAATCATGGCTATGGCCAGTGAATGTCATTGTGCCTGTCATGCTTGCACACTCCCTCATCTAACGCTTTTCTTGATCCTCACAACAAACCTCCCCTAACTCCACTGATACAGTCTCTCCAACTCCTCCTCCTCCTCTGAGAGAGGTCCAGACTGGTGTAGGAGTTAAAACCCATGGGTTTTAGAGCCAATTGTTTTGCCATTTGGGTTGTGTGGTCTTAATACGAGTTAGTCTGGTTGCACCTGGCTTCCCTTGTTTATAAAAAGGGAATGAAAATACCTGTCTCCCCACTATAGGGTGCAGGTTACACGAGATACTTGTTAGAGGTATTCAAACGTTGTTTCTCTTTCTACTCCTCGCCCTTTTCTCTCACTTTGGTCAACTCTGAGACTAACCTCTTGGCAGCACCACATGCTCTTTGTCTCCTCCTATTCCTCTGTATTCCCAGGCCAATGCTCTCAGCTTGAGCTGGAGAATAATTTATCAACTATTATCTAAAACAAAATAAGCATTTTACATTGGAATAATACTTTGTATATGGCTATAAAATATATTCACGTCCATTATAATAGTTGACAAGTTATCCTCCAGCTCAAACTGAGAGCACTGGCCTGAAGATATGATTTGCACTGTATTCATTCTTTCAAATAATATCTACTGAGCATCGTGTAGGTGTGTAATGCTTACTGTAGTGCCTGGCATATAGTAAGTGCTCAGTAAATGTTTGATTGATAAATGACTGCAAGAATGGCTGAATGGATGAGTACTTCTTCAAGGCAGCAGTGACATGAGCACAGTTGGCTGCCACCTAGACCAGTGATTTACAGGGCGTGAGGCATCAGATGAACCCTCTGACTCCAGCCCTTGCATTCTTTCCACTATGAGTCTCTCTCCAATATGAGCAGAATGGGATCCATGCTGTAAGCCAGCCAGGGGTTTCAGGAGTGACAGTGTGGACAGAGGCTGCCACAAAGGCCAGGCTCAGATATTTTATCCCCAAGCCTCACTGGTTCCAGGGCCCTGGTCAGGCAGAGCTGGAAACTAATGTCATGAGTGGCTTCCAAGACCTGAGCTGGGCTCTGCCTCCCTGGAGTCCACATTCCACACACAGGAAACTGGAGCCAGGCAGGGGTTCGGCGGCCGAGTTTCACTCAAGGGCTCTTGACCCTGTTGGTGGCTTGGAGTTGGGGAGAGAATCCACTTTGGAAGACCTTAGACTTACTATGCAGCGTCTCCCTAGTTCCTCACCCTCTGACTGCCACCAGGTCACCTTACTCTCCTGGAGACAGTGAACAGAAAGCGTAGGATGTTGCCCTAGCCGGCTTGGCTGACTGGCTAGAGTGTCAGCCCTTGGACTGAAGGGTCACAGGTTCAATTCCAGTCAAGGGCACGTAGCTCTGTTGCAGGCTTGTCCCTGGCCCTGGCCAGGGCTCATGTGGGAGCAACCAATTGATGTGTCCCTCTCACATCGATGTTTCTCTCTCTCTCTCCCTCTCCCTTCCACTCTCTACAAAACTCAGTGGGAAAATATCTTCTGTTGAGGATGAACAACAACAACAAAAAGGCATGGGATATTATGGGGGCAATTTGTAGGGCAGCAGAATGAGCCCTGGTTTGGAGCTGGGCAGGCCTGGAGTGAGCCTGCCTCTGCCCCTTGCTAGCTGTAAGGCCCCAAACAAATCTTCCAAATTCTCCCTCAGCTAAATCCTTGCAAGTGACTTAAAGCAAAGGGATGGGAATGTGAATCACAACACCTGCCTCCTGGAATGGTTGCAAGGACGACTTGGGTCCACGTGGGTGGAGCACCCAGCACCAGCTTCGACTATAATAAAAGTTAGATCCTCCACCTCTCCACCCGCTTTCGGCACCAGAGGCAGTCAAGGACCCTCTCCCTTCCAGGAAGCTGCTCCAAGCCTCGTGGCTCTCAACCATCTGCTCATTCCTTTCTTGTACACCTACTGCGTACCAGAGCCCTTCATGCCAGGATGAGCATGTATCATTGGGTGCTCAGACAGACCTCCTGGTAACTGCTTGGAGGTTTTGTAAGGTGAGAAGATGTGTGTCCCAGCGCCACCTCCAGGGAGCTTGGTTCAGTCATGGCAGCCAACTGAATTATTCACCACACGTGCGCTCTGTCTCCATCTCTCTCCTTGGAGCCTCTTCTTGGGTTTAAAGACTGACGCACGTGCTGAACGTGGCCCCCCAGGCTCAGATACCCTTCCTGTGGGATGCTGGATGGTCAGGGGAAGAAGGTCCTGGCCGAGGGGATGCCTTGGACATGGAGGCTCTGCCCGGAGGCTTCACACACTTGAGCACCCGGCATTGAGGGGCTGGGAGTCGGTTTCACTTCAGACAATTTAGCCCAGAAGGAATCAGCCAGAGAAGTTTGGTGGAAATAATTTGGGGGAAATGATCTACTAGTTTCAGCCTTTCTTAAGCAGAACTCCTTTGTTGTTTCTCTTCAAAGGATGATGCAGTGTCGGTCTGCGAGTCTGTGCTCCATGTGGGTGAGGGACTCCTTCCCTCCCATGGAGGAAGTTTCCATCCCAGAAACCCTAGACTCCCATGGAGCTCTGCTTAAAAGCCATGGCCAGTGATTCTTTAGGAAACCACACCAACCGTCCAAGCAGGCACGGAAGACAACGAGATGTTTTCTTGACAAGAAATCTCATCTCCATTTGGTCTTGACTGGGTGTCTCCCAATTCTCAAGAGCAGATGACAGGGGAGGCTGGACCCGAGACTTCCTCCTGTTTCACGCCCGGCTGTTCTGTAGCCGAGGCACCACTGACAGGCCCTGGCGGGGCAGCTGCCGTGACTAATGGAGGCCCCGTGGTGGGCCATGCTGGGGCTCTGGGTGTGGGCCTGGATGGCAAAGGCTGAGCCGCTGGGGGTAGGTAGGAAAACAGCCGGGCAGCTGGGCAGTGGAGCCGGCTGGCCTGCCTCTTCTCAGAATCCCTAGCTCCCCAAAGCCACCTGCAGGGTGGGGTGAATTCAAGGAGAATGGAGGATTGTGTACAGAAGGAGGGGCCTGTTACCATGGTAACCACCCTCTGTTGTCTAAACTCCCAAGTTAATCACTCCAGGCTTTTTGGAGGTGTTTTCTATCATTTGCATTGCCTGGGGAATGTAGAAAAGATTTTATTTCCCAGGGTTTGAGCTTGCTCTCTGTCTTTTAAAAGTCTCTCTAAAGTAGATGTCACCACTGCAGATTCTTTTTCTCCACTTGATTCCCTGAGACAGGAAGCTACATGCCTAACACAGATCACCTTCCGGCCCCCAGGTGCAAGCGTCTCCCCATCTATACAGTGGGGGGCTTCCAGGATCCTCCCAGCCATGCTGCTTCTGACTCTTTGAAGATCAGTTGGGAGAAGATCACTTGAAGTTCAGGGCATAGTTACCACCTGGATTCCGGATGCTCAGCTGTAGCCTTGTACCCTTCTTATCCCCTTCTCCTCACCCCCGCCGCCCCCCCCACCCCCCGGGGCCCTGCCCCTCCCCGGCCTTTTGAGTGGCAGGTGTAGAAGCAGGGGCTGTGTCACACATGCTGCCATGGTGGTGCCTGACGTTGACATAGGGGGAGGGGTCCCTGCACACCCACTTCCAACAGGGGCCTCCTCAGCCCTGCATGCGGGCACTGCTGCTGCTTGGAGGCTAATGACCCTCCTGTCACTTTGGAAGCCAACTCTCCAGGTTGGAAAGCAGTTGTTAATTAAGGTAGCGGGGCTGTGAAGCCATCTGCGGTGCCCAGTGGAGGCCGGAAGCCGGCCCAGCAGATGGAGAGCTTGAAAGATGCTGGAAGCATTGGAGTTGCTCTCACGCACCCCTAAATGTAATGCCAAAGAGGAGCAGCACTTCCCCATGAAACCCAAACCGCTGACACTCAGTCGCTTCTTTCTGGTTTTCTCATTGCAGCCTCTGGGGAAGTCACGGAAGCTGCTTCCCCTTTTTCCTTCTCCCACCACGACTTTCAGTGCCCTCCTTGGTCGTAGGTGCCGGAAGGGTGTTCTCCCTCTGCCCACATCAGGCACTGAGAGGAGCTGCTGGCTCTGGCTGCGGTCTCATCCTCTAGCTCTTCTTTCCACCTCCCAGATGTTTCTTTCCTCTTCCCTTTGCTCCAGGCCCTTTACAAAGGAAAAGGTGGGGACCCTGCCCCACACACGCTCCTTAGGTCCAAGGCCAGCCCGTCCTCACATTCACAGTAGCCTCAATAATAATGATGCTAATAGCAATTATAATAGCAAAGGGATTAGTACACGTTCACTACAAGGAATGGGCTGGCTTTTCCAGATGTCTCTGGAGTCCAATTCTCTGCTAATTAAAACAGCAATTGTAACCTGGATAGTAAATTCTCAGTGTCTGGAACGTGGTGGGCCTAAACGCAATGGTTGGAGGATGGCTAAATCAGAGCATCATCTGCTTTCCAAGTGGGGAGGCCCAGCCTCTGAGAGGGTTAGTCCCCCAGCTCCTAAGCCAGTGATGGCGAACCTTTTGAACTCGGTGTGTCAGCATTTTGAAGAACCCTAACTTAACTCTGGTGTTGTGTCACATATAGAAATTTTTTGATATTTGCAACCATAGTAAAACAAAGATTTATATTTTTTATATTTATTTTATATATTTAAATGCCATCAGGGAGCCCAACTCTGTGGCCGCTATCTTTCCCCGAGTATCTCTGTTTATGGGCTGAGTTTAGTCACAACTCCCACTATTGACCATGTCGTTATTGTGCATTATTGACAGTCGTGTGGACATCAGTAATGAGTATTTCCAAGAGCAATTCACAGGTGAACAAAATGGAAAGTACAGAAAGGGCATAACAATAAAGTGAAATCCCATGAGAGCAAAGATGTGCATAATCAAAGGGAAAATGGATGAAGGGGGAATTTAGTTACTACTGTTCACTCCCAAAAGCACCCATTGTAGCAGCACGTGCTGTGAACTAGGGCCTGCTATGTCCTAGGAGGTGGGACCTTCTTCTTGCCTCCATTTTGCAGATGCAGCACCTGAGGCAGAGAGAGGCCAAGTCATTGCCAAGGCCACACCGACAGTGAGAGTGGGGATTTAGGAACCCGCCTTGTCTAGGTCTACCATTGCCTTTGTAACCAGAGCGCGTGCCCTTCGTCGGTACCCTGCCAACCAGGAGTAATAGAAAGTTTTAAAACATTCTGAAGGTGAGTGTTAAACACATGACCCCCTCAAAGATAAGGTGATTGGCATTCACTAGAGGTGACTGGTTCCCTATGAACCCCGTCTGAGCCAGGATTACGAACAAGGAAGATAAGATGCTACTTCTTTCTCTCTTTCTTTCTTTCTTTCTTTCTTTCTTTCTTTCTTTCTTTCTTTTAATATTTTTTTTATTGATTTCAGAGAGGAAGGGGGAGAGAGAGAGAGAAACATCAAGGATGAGAGAGAATCATTGATTGGCTGCCTCCTGCACACCCCACACTGGGGATGAAGCCCACAACCCAGGCATGTGCCCTTGACCAGAATCGAACCTGGGACCCTTCAGTCCCCAGGCCAACACTCTATCCATTGAGCCACACCAGCCAGGGCAAGATGCCGCCTTTTTCAAAGGGCTGCTTCCCAGCTGGGCCCCTCAGCAGGAGAATGTCTCAGCCTTGGGGACCCACAGTCATTGTCCTTTTCTGAAGGTGACGAGATTTAAGAGGGACGTTTCTGGTTGTCTGGGAGTTGTGGCTGAGGCTCTGAGCTGAGGCCGAGGGTCCACACTTTCCAAAGGCAGAGACTGGGTGGTTCTCATCACACTGGCTGGGAGGTGACCAAGGCCAGCCGTGGGGCTCCTACCTCCAGATGACTACAGGGCGCCTGGGTGGGTTAGAGGGGTCCTTCTGCAGGCACTCAAGGATCAAGGCCACTCTCCGATGGCAGATGGCATCCTATTCCCAGCTGGGTGTTTGCGGGTCCTCCTACGAACTCATAGTCCCCCCCCCCCCCCCCCCCCCATGCTGTCCCTCAGGACTGAAAGACAGCGTCCCCTGCAGGGCAGGCTCTGAGGAGGAGGAGGGAAGGTCACCCACAGGGACTCCCCGTGTCATTAAGGACACAACATAGAGGCTCCAGGAACCCAAACTGCCCCCTGAGCATTAGGTCATCTGCCCGCCAAGGGCACCGTTTGCCAGATGACAGTGCCATTAGCCATGCCAGAGCCTGCCTTTTCCCTATGGTGTCCCAGCCCCTCCCTCAGCTCTGGAGGGACCAGAAGAGCAGAATGAGTGGAGGGAGCGGGTAGATGCAGCAAGGAAAACACACAGTAGACCCCCTCCCCTCGCCCCTGTCTGTGCCACAGCTCACCTCTCGGCCAGGGAGAGAGGACAGGACACACGTGGAGTTGGAAAACAGAGGCAACTTTTGAGTGAGTTTGCACTGGACTTTTTATCACCTGAAAACAAGATCATGCTACTACCCGGAGGCGCCAGAAAAGCTCTGGGAGCTGCTTGAGACCTTGTCTAGGGATGAGGAAGGGAAATTTGACAGGACAGTATCTGAAGGAGGAGAAGAATAAAGCTATTGTTGATGCTCATCTAATAAACTGGCCACATGAAGAACATCAATGGCTGAGAAACTCTGAATTTCCTTCCTGAGCCCCTCCACGCCCCCTCTTCTCGTAAGGAAAGAGGATGCACATTCATTAAGCACTTACTGTATGCGGCTTTGTGCTAGTACCCTGGGTCCTAAAACGTCGCTAAACCCTCCCAACGATCCCATGCATTTGGGATTAACAATTTCTGTTTCATAGATAAGGAAACTGAGACCCACACGGGCCAATGACTTGCTCAAGGGCAGGGGCACGTGGAATCTGAAGCAGAGATTAGAACTGAGTAGACTGTGAGCTGTACTAGGGCCGGCTGTCTTCAGGGCCTGGCACATAATGGTGCTCGGTAAATATTTGTTGAATGAATGACTACCTACAGCCAAGCTTAGCTCTTCCCACTAACCCTACGGCTCCTCTGGGGCCTGATACCAGCCCACTCCCCTCACTTTCATTCTGCAATTTATACAAGAAGGCACTGGGTTAGCAGGCTGAGGTATTCATATGATGAATTTCCAGGCTGTAAATTGCATGAGGAGGAGGGACCTCAGGTTACCCCATGAGGAGGAGGTGGGAGGCAGTGCTGAGCCTCAGAGAGGTCAAGAGACACGCCCCAGGTCGCCCAGCAGGTCCTGGGGCAGAACCCCACCCGGGGCTCCTCTCACTGGCCCGCCTCCCCCCAACCCGCCTCACAGCTGGCCAGGTGCTGCCTCTCAGCTTCCTATGCGAATGTTACAGAACATCAGAACTGGCAAGGCTGGTGGAGGCTCCACACGCGTGGTTCAGAATAGTAGCTTAAGCAGATGTCTTGTCAAAACAGAATAAGAAACTGTGAAGAAATAGTCTGTGAAGCCCAGCCACGTGCTGCTTCCTCTCATTTCGGGGGTAAAGTAGCAGTGCAGGAAAATGTTTTCAGTCCTGTCAGAAGAGTTCATACACTCGTGAAGCGCACATAACTTCTAGAATTGTTATGTGGGGTCAGATTTAGTCTCCTTCCTTTGTCAGCCTGTTCCTCCTCTCTCCTCTCCCCCACCCCTCGCCCCAGTCTGCCCCTGGCTCTCCTGTCCTCTCTCCTCTGCCCTCTCTCTGCCCACCTCTCGTCCTCTCTAGAGGTCACCCCTGATGCCCGACTCAGCAGCCCCTGGGTTCCCTGGCTTCTGAGACCCGCACCCCTTTTTCCCTTTGTCTACGGAGCAGAGGGAGGCTGGTGAATTATTGATGAGGCGCTGCCCTCTGTGGAGGCCCAGGGCTGAGCCTGGGGTGGCCCAGTGTCTGTGAGGCAGACGGGTCAGTTGGGGAGCCCTGTGGGGTACAGATGGCTGGAGGGGCAAGTTCTTGTGGCCTGTCTTTTGCCTCTGTGCCCACCTGGGGCTGGGAAGAGCCAGAGATGGGGTAACTGGGAATCCGCGGACAGATGGAGCCGGTGAGGGAGCTGTGTGTGTGAGGCGTCTGGGGGTTCATAGTTTACAGCCAGCGTTCAGCCTCCTCACTCTGCTCCTCTTCAGTGTCTCTGAATTGATTCCAGAAACCCAGGGCAGCACCCGCATGGCCGGGGGCCTCCCGGCCAGGGCCTGCCCCGTGGGCTGGGCAGCAGCTCTCGGCAGCACCCCCACCGCCCTTCCTGTGCCACCCGCCCCGGGCAGAACCTCCCCAGCAGAATCCCATTTGAATCAAAGAACATGGGGAAGGCTTGATCCGTCCCAAGGCAACGGAACAACATGAAGTGGACCCGCGCTGTGCATGAAGGACAGGCAGAACTGTGACTGATTCGGTCTCACAGATGTTAGAGGCATTTTGGAGAGAAAGTGGGAAGAAAGATGATTTGCAAACCCGCATGCATTGGCCAGCGCGCGGGAGGATTTTCTGCCTTGAAGTAGCTTCTCTGAGGGGCTGTTTCCTGGGCAGCAGTTCTGTCCGTGGAAGAATTCGCTTACTCCCTTAGCATTAACATTGCAGTGTGTGTGTGTGTGTGTGTGTGAGAGAGAGAGAGAGAGAGAGAGAGAGAGAGAGAGAGGGAGAGAGATCCATTCCTGGGCAGCAGTTCTGTCCGTGGAAGAATTCGCTTACTCCCTTAGCATTAACATTGCAGTGTGTGTGTGTGTGTGTGAGAGAGAGAGAGAGAGAGAGAGAGAGAGAGAGAGAGAGAGAGAGAGATCCATTCAGCAGTGATACATGTGTGTAAGCAGAAATTCTTTTTGTCCTCTGCAACCGTGAAGTGAAAAGGAGGCAGCTTCTGGCAGCCCTGCCTCTACCCTCATGTCCTCAGTGTAGCTGAGCGGCATGCTCTCCATGGACACATTTGTTCTGGAAAATGTCACCTGATGGGCGGAGGCTGTCCCTGCCCCTTGGAAAGCCCTGTCGGATGGACTCTTGAGAAGGGAGCACTCTTCCAACCCCTGGTCCTGGCTCTCACCCAGGAGGCCCCTCCGCCAACTTTCTATAAGGCCCAGAGGTTCCTGGACACCTCTGCTCCGTCCCTAGACTGTGAGATGCAGGGATTCAAGATTCTCTCTTCCCCAGCTTTGGCTCCTCACTGGTTAATGTCACTGTCTGAGCAGGACTCTCAGATGTCAGGGGGAATGCGTTGCCACTGCATCCACTGCGAGCCACTGCGAGGGCTCTGCTCCAGGGTTTGTCCAAATTCCTTGTGGAAGGAAGACGGGAGAGTGGACCCCACCCTGCTTCACTCCATCTCTCCTCCCCCCCTTCCCCGTGCCCCCACCCAGGGTGCAGGGCCTTCAGAGCCAGTACACAAATGCAGACAAAGTGTGCTCACACACACACACACTCACACATGGCCTGTCTCCCCCACCCCCTCCCTCTCACCCCCAGGATGAGTGAGGGAAGACCTTGGCCACCAGATGGTCAGACACCCAGGAAATGGTGAGCTGGAGCTGCTGGTGGGCTCAGTCTGGTTTGAATCTCCACCTCTGGGTTGCATTGTTTGCAGCAAACAGAAGCACTTAACAGAAGAGCACATTCAAACATGCTTTGGCATTGCGAATTGAGTCCAGCCCTGGCTGCCGCGGAGCCGAAGGCCTGGCCATTTCATTCCTGGGGAGGCTTGCCCAGCTGCTGGGCACCAGGGGCAGAGTGGTTAGGAGACAGGGCCGGGCTCTCTGCGGGAGCCCAGGAAGTCATCAGAGGGTGGAGGCCCTGAATGGGCTGCAAACCCTCGAGGGCGTTTAGCAGAGCAGTGCTGCCCTCTGCTGGCAGGACTGGACTAAGCCACTGGACAGCACAGATTCTCAGGCAACCCCTGCCAGGCCCACAGGGCCTTGCCCCCAGGAGAAAGAGGCTGGCCTCGGGGACCCTGGCAGTGAGAGACGGGAACTGACCTGATTTCATCCTGAAAAGCTGTGGGAGTTTTCCTTGTTTGGAAATACTGTGTTCTGTGCCCAGGGTGGCCAGAGGTTAGTACGGCTAGTTTACTATGGCCTGACAGTGTTACAAATCTACCTATAGGTTTTTTATTTTAGTCAGAAAATGGCTATGAGAAATTAGGTTTTAAAATTTTATTTTTACAGATGAATAAAGTGTGGCTCAGAGAGGCAAATAAACTGACCTAAAGCCACACAGCAGCAAGCCGCAGGGTCAGGCTTAAACTCAGGCTGTCTGATGCCAATGCTCACACTAGGATCACCCTACAATTTAGGATTTCTTTCCAGATGTTAGAAGGAGGTCAATGGAAATGCATAAGCCTCTGGGGGAGACACCAGGCTTTAGGGCCCTGCTTCTCCCACTAACGGAATAAACGTTGGCCTGGAGAGTGGGTTACCTGGAACCCAAAGCCAGTAAGGGCTGTCTTGTGGGGTGGAGATAGTAGTTGTCCTGGATAATCAGTCAGGCTTTGAATTCTAGCTCAGGTGACTTTCAGGTAACTTGTCCTCTGGAATGCCGTGTGCTCGTCTGTATAATGAGGGGGTAGGTGAGGATTAGGATTGGTTGTTGTTTTAACCAGCAAGGATGTTTTTATAAATGATTTTCTACCTCATGAATACCATGTTGTGGGGGAAAAATTTTTTATCTACCAACTTACATTGTAATAATTTATTCTTTCTCTCATTTTCTATTAAAGAAAGATATGTCACCATCTTAGACTGGGTTCCCTGAGAAATGGATTCTGAGGTGTGCCGAGTGTGTAGGAAGTTTTGGGGTGCTCTGGCAAGCCCTCTGCGAGGGAGACAGGGATGTGGGCGTGAACAGACTGCAATACATTTCCCACAAATGCCTCTGCCATTCCCCGGGCAGTGCTGGCGATGAGCTGTACATAGAACCGTCTCCATGAGTGAGGGGGTCAGGCCTGGGCTACCCCACGTCCAGCAGGTGAGGCAGCTCCCTTCAGACAGTGCAGGTCTTGGGGATGAGCAGCAGCCCACACTCCCAGAGCAGGGGCATGAAAGCCTCGATCCCGAGGGGGTCTGGGCAGCACAGCACAGGCTGCATCCACTGCAATGACTGTGCGCCCCTGAGGAGCCGTAGGCAGCTGTGACCTTCAGCCTGTAGAAGGTACACATGTAAGGCCTTCCCGAGAGCACGTGTTCATTTTTATTAGTTGTTTTAGAAGTAAAACTTGCTCATGCGGCCTCATTTTTGTCTCCCAAGATCCTAGAGGTCCAGGGCTCCAGGTTGAAAATGTGGTCCCTCCTTTCTAGCATTCTCTGGGGGTGTGGTTTACATCCTAAAAGCCCCAAGGAGATGGAGCAAGCCTGCTTCTGCCCCCAGGCGCCTTTGGGAGAAGGAGCCTTCCTCGGGCCCCCAACTCCAGGCAGAGTGCATGGCGTGGGAGCAGAGCCCGTCTGCAGTTCAGCCCACGCTGCTCACCTGGGTCAGCCGCCCTTGAACAGGGAGAGAAGGCCCTTTTCCCCTTTCCGAGCCTTCTCCCCTCTTGCCCCTTTCTGGTTGCCAGTGTTCTCACCTCCCCAGGAGCCAGGGAGGGTGTCATAGCTTTGAAAATGTTCACTCGGACACTGCTGGGAATCTTGCCGAAGGAGGTACTCTAAAATATGGAGATTCTTTATGCAAGAAGATGCTCATCCCAATGTCATTTGTAAAAGTGACAGATTCAAATTATTCTAAATGGCAAACCATATAGGGGAATGGTGAATTATGATGCATCAACGAAATGGGCTATTATGCCACAATTAGAAATTATGTGTGCGAGAAATATGAACACATGTTTATGGTTAGTTAACAAGGAAGGCTACAAAATTACATTGTACAACTTGATTGCAACAATATGAAATAAGTAACCAGTTAAAGACTGGGCGTGGCTGGAGGCAGCACAGCAGGCCTATCTTCACCCTTTTTGTGCAACAAAACTCCTGTTTGGCTACTTGGTGAGCCTGTGGGCCCCTTCTCAACATGTTTCTAAATGTGTAAAATATAAAATGTAGAATTTCAAAGGAAACCAATGATATTGAAATACAGGCATCAAAATATTAAAACAAATAAAGCAATATAATAGTGTGTATGCTTCTTTTGAACACCTTAAATAACAAGATCTAGCAGGAGTTTGAATGACCACTATTCTTATGAAGGAGAGATGAATGCAAATAGTATTTCAAAGTCCCTGCAAAACATCAGTGAGGAAGTTGCTTGTTTAGCTAAGACTGCTGGGATTTGATGCCTGTTCACGATAGCTGGAAATGCTGCATTTTATTTAGAACCTAATAAAATAAATGTATCATTTTCCCAGTTAAGTTCATGTACCCTCTGGATGGGTGCCCCCTAGGGGATTCATGAACCCTGATTTTAAACCCCCTGTATCAATCTTTCTTCATTTCTTTCCTTCTTTTTCTTTAGCCCTGGCTAAAGTGGGGCCCAAACAGTAGAGAGAGAAGCTGCAATTCCAGTTGGGAAGCATGGGGTGGGTTCAAGAGGGTTCCTGGAGGGATATCAGATTCCCCAACTGCCTTCATGCAGCCTTAGGGGGGTGCCATAGACCAGTAAGAGGCGTGGCCACTGGAGGGCGGCATTGAGTCAGTATTATGGAAGCATGCTCACAATTCAACAGTAAAGGCAGGGATCCATGGGAACAATTGTCTTGTCCATGTGATGTTGGCTGGAACAGTTCACATGGGGCTGGATAACCCAAGAGACCTTCCTCAGGTGTGTGGCGCCTCAGCTGGGGGCTGCCTGGGCCTCCCTCTCCAGCAGGGCAGTCAGAGTGTGGCCCAGGACTGCAAAAGGATGACTGTAGAAGGTACCAGCCTCTTAAGACCTAGTGTGGGAGCTGGCACAGTGTTACCTCTACCACAGCCTATGAGTCAGGCCAGCCCAGATGCAAGGACAAGAGAGAAAAGCTTCTCTTCTCGATGGGGGCGGTGATCAGCACCACGGGCATGGGAGGAATTATTGGTGGTGGAAAAATCACCACCGCTACTTAAAACAGTGCCTGGCACAGAGGAACCCCTTCATAAATGGTAGCGACCATCACGGCTGAGCAGAGTGAGGCTGAGAGACACTGTAGAGATTTTCCCAAGATCACACAGTTGATAAGGGTGAGACAGAGCTGGAATTTAAACCCGGGTCTTTCTGGATCCCATTCACTTACCACATCATGATGATAAGCTGTGCGCCCTTAGCCATGCCATGTAGCCTCTTTGAGCCTTGTTTTCCACAGATGGTAATCAGATGGGTATGATAAAGATAATTAATTCATAGAATTATTGTGCAGGCCAAATAAGGAGATGCCCAGGGAAGCATCCCATGACCTATGAAGCCTTATGGGAGCCTGAGTTATTTTGAGATATTAATTTGAACGTCATTCATTCAGGATTTGTCTCCTGCTGGTGGAATCTGGACTCAGGTTTGCCTTCCTTGGCACGAGCAGGGGCACTAGGTGGCTAAGGATGGATGGCAGGAGGGGACATACAGTGCTTAACCCACAAGCAACAGCCATTGCCAAATCTTTGGGAAGCAGCCATTGATGTGAATGTTAATTACAAGCTGCTCTTATTTGTTTAATACAGAAACTCCCAAGAACCTCTTTACAGTATATGAAAGATGAATCTGGGGACAGGACATCTGCTTTCTTTCAAAGCCTCTGGCCCTCTCCCTTCCCAGGGCCAGTCTGGGCTTTGTACTGTCCCCCCCAGAGAGTCTCCAGGGCCCCCTTCTCAGTAAACAGTGCTGTGTCCTGAGTCCTGCCCTTGGGCGGGCAGATAGACAGCCTCCAGCCTGCCCTCCACCTGGATCTGCCCTTGAATAGCCTCTCCGCTAGCCATTCCCCTCACGTGCCTGCTCTGCTCTAGCTGAGGGGCCAGAAGCTGTGCTTTTATTAAATCTGATCCTCATCAGAATTGCATTTGGTGGGTTTCCAAGTTATGACTTCCTAATTAGCTCTTTGCTGAAGCTGCTTTTCATTGCTTCACTCGGAATTAGTGGTAAAATAGCCCCCCCTTTTTTGATTGTTTGGCTTCCTCTGGTTATTTCCCCACTTAAAAAAGACAGAGAGGAGAGAGAGAGCGAGAGCGAGAGCGAGAGAGAGAGAGAGAGAATGTGCTTCCTGAGACATCTGTTAACTAACCACAAGCTTTAGGAAAACCCTGAGACCCCAGGTTGTCTGCAGGAAAACCACCTTCCTTGGGCCAGGGCAGCTGAGAGGGTGGGCTTTGGAGTCTGACTTTCTGCATTCAAACCTCGGCCCTGCTATTTGCCAGCTGTGTGATCTTGGGCGTGTTAAACAGGTTCTCTGAGCCTCACTTTACATCTTTCCAATGAGAAAAGTAAGTATGTGCTTCAGGGGTCTGCTGTGGGCTCCACTGTGGTCACCCTACAAGCCCTGTGACGTCCTCAGTGCCAGCAACAGCTGTTGCTATATTCTGAGGATGACGCTGTGTAAGGGGGTACTGCATAGGGGTAGCAGTCTCTGAGGTGCTTTACAGATACTGTTTTTTATTGCTATCTATCCTATCTAATAAAGACAGAATATGCAAATTGACCATCACTTTGCAACAAATATGGTGGAGCCCACAGCCAATAAGGAGGGAATATGCAAATTGATGTGACAAAGATGGCGGTGGCCGGGCTGGAGCGAAGGCAGGAGGTGGCTCCGGGCCTGGAGCGAAGGTGAGAGGTGGCTTTGGGTCCTGGGTCCCAGGTGCCCGAGGGAAGCCGGTGCCAGCAGCCAGGGGAAGGAAGGCCTATTCTTGCATGAATCTTCATGCATCGGGCCTCTAGTATATATATAAAAAGAGGTAATATGCAAATTAGCTGGGGTGCCATAATGTGTCACGACTGGACTATTAGCATAGCTCTTTATTAGCTCCTATCAGCAGGAGGCTGCCTGTTCATGCTGCTGGGCATTGCTCTGGAGATGGGGCGGAAGCGGGGAGGCGCCCGGAGGAGGCAGGACTATCCCATGCTGGGGAGGGCGGGCGTGAGAGCCTGTAGCGCCCCCTCACCAGTCCTTCGCCACCCACTGCTCGCACTCAGAGCGCCCCGCCACCCACCTGCCAAGGGAAGGAGCGCAGTGCAGCAGGCGGGAGGCTTCCACGCTCTCCCCTGGTGCCATGATGGGGCGGAGCTACCGCATTGCTCCAGAGATGGGGCGGAAGCGGGGAGGTGCCCAGAGAAGGTGGGACCAGCCCGAGGCGACTCGAGGGTGGGCAGCACTGCGCGATTTCGCGTGCTGGGCTCCTAGTTAAGAATAATTAGCTGTATGGCCTTGGGTAATTTACTTCATCTTTCTGGATATCTGGATTAGGTAATATGTTGCAAACTCAGATGCCTTCAGGAGCCAGGGATGTACTGGAAAAGGGTAGAGTAGACCCAATAGAAGAAATGTTATCTACAGGTATTATGGTTTTAAAAATGCATCGAGGGAAAGGGTCCAAAGTTACATATGTTGGGAAACTCTGGGTTAAAACTGAGCCGGTCTCTTTATGCAGGACTCCTCAGAGCCTTTAAAATGCCCACATGCACAGCGAATTTCTAAGGGAAGGAGAGCATGTGCGGGTAGGGTGTCCAAAATTCTCTCACCACAGACTGCTTTCCTAACTCCTGTTCCACTATATGCACCTGGCAAATTGACGGCTGATGGTCAGAGTGGGCTCTGTGGGCCTCCCCACAGGACATTTGTGGGACTCCAGGTATCCTGTAGGGCTAGACAAAAGCACCCTCTTTGAGACATGGGCTGGGTCTTCACTTAGCCTCTTTGATCCTTGCTGAGGTGTTTTTGTTTTGGTTTGTTTTGTTTCAAGTTTTGGTGGCCTGGAGCTGGGGCGGGCCTTGGGCACTAAATCAGCACCTTCTAATGATGAAATCCAGCCTTCGACTTACCTTGGGTCTCTATGGTTGGAAAGAGGAATTTCTGATAGATCGTAAAAGACAGAAAGTGTGTCTTTTCCCTATACTTGTTGATTTTCACCAAAATTACAAGTAATTCTCCTCATATGACAGTATATAGCTCAGCATGGTCAGCTGACCATGAAACTTATGTCTGGGTGTACAAGCTCCCACCCAAGCTAAACGTATATTAAACAGTAATGGGGGACCTTGGGGGAGGGGCTGGAGAGGGGAGTAGCACTGGCCCATCTGTTGTCTGGAGGAAATCAGGAAGTCCTTTGGACCTAGAATTTGTTGGGCTGAATCTTGGCATGACACGGCTGAGGTTCAGAAAGCGAAGGCCTGCAGCGAAGGCCATTAAGCTGCCTTTGCTGTCATCAGCTCTCATGCTTTAGAATGTCTCCCCTTCGGTGGAGGGAAAAGGTAAAATCAGAGAACATTTTATGAGCACCTAGTTTTCCCAGGCATCCATCAATTCCTCAGTCATATTCATCAACTTGTTTAATTTAGATATATACTGAGGGAGTCCCTGTGACCTCAGTTAACTTGCCCTGAACCTGAATTCCATAGTCTGTGAATAGCTAAAGCCCTTCCTACACCCTTTGGGCCCTGGTTCCTTCAGCGGGATCGCTGCCCTGCACCTTCTCTGAACCCCGTTGGATCTCAAAGAGTTTCAGCATGTTGGCCAAGTTCCTGTGTCCTAATCAGAGGCCGTCTTCACTGCCCCAGGCTGCTGCCCCTGGGGGAGTGTGTGTGGGAGAGTTTCAGCATGTTGGCCAAGTTCCTATGTCCTAATCAGAGGCCATCTTCACTTCCCCAGGCTGCTGCCCCTGGGGGAGTGTGTGTGGGGGGGCGGAGGGCTCCTGGAGAAAGAGCTGAGGTCTCTGACTTGCCTCCAGTCCAATCACCCCTTCTCTCCTGCCCTCACCCAGAGATGCAGGCTTCCAGCATCCAAAGGGCATGGCCTCATGCCTTCTTGCTTCGTTTCATTCACGCTTCCAACCCTTTCCCTGGCAGTGGTAATATTATACCCATTTTTCAGATATCCTTGTAGAGATGAAATAGTCAACTGCCATAGCCACTCAAATGTATGGAGCTCTGGCTGTGTGCCAAAGGTTATCTCTTGTCTCATGTATCCTCACATCCCGTTATAGGAAGTACAGCGCCTCTTTGCGGGGAGACTTTTCATGACAGCAACCAAATTATGCCCAACCCCAAACTCAGATAGATCCCTTCTTGGATGGTGGTAAGCCCTGTAAACAATCAGAGTGGAATCAGCAACAACGTGGAATTCTAAGATGTTTTACTAAGGATTCGGTCTGACCAGAACTGGTTGACCTAAAAAATCTCAGGATCTAGGAAGGAAGGGACCGTGTAAACAAAGTCCAGTGCCTCATTTACAGAGAGGGGAAAGGAGCCCCATCCACGTCTGTGTATATGACAGAGAAACACGAGGCTGAAGGTGGAATTCAGTCATTGTCCTCTCTTGACACAGAGTGATCTTTACAGACCAGAGTCCGTTTTCCTGCCTGTAACAACCATAAATTAAAATGACCACCTTGGTTGGTATTTGAGCCTTGGGAGGGGGATGCAGACCCTGTCCTGCAGGATATCTTGAAATAGGATCCATGGATCAACTGCTCAGAATTCACCAACGGGCTTGTTAACATGCAGATGCCTGGGCTTTGCCCAGTATCCACTGAATCCAGATCTGTGGGGATGAGGCCCTGGAACCTGCACTTTGAAATGCATGCCAGGTCATTCACATGCAGCCTAAAATTTGAGAATCATCACTGCAATGGAACCCAGCTCTCTAGAGTCAAGCTGCCCTGGGTTCGAACCCCAGCTCTGCCAGTTACCAAATGTATGAACTTTGCACACCTGGGTTTTTTTTTGTTTGTTTGTTTGTTTTTGTTGTTGTTGTTGTTTTTGTCTGTAGCATCTATATATATAAAAGCCTAAGTGACCATTAGACTGTTTGGCGTTTGACCAGTAGCTATGACATTCACTGACCACCAGGGGGCAGATGCTCAACGCACAGGCATGGAAACATGGGACAGAATGATGAATTCATGCACTGGATGGGTTTTTTTTTGTTTGTTTGTTTTTTGTTGTTGTTGTTGTTGTTTTTGTCTGTAGCATCTATATATATAAAAGCCTAAGTGACCATTAGACTGTTTGGCGTTTGACCAGTAGCTATGACATTCACTGACCACCAGGGGGCAGATGCTCAACGCACAGGCATGGAAACATGGGACAGAATGATGAATTCATGCACTGGGCCTCTCTCACGGGGTTATCGGGAGATAATAAGGGAGGTAAGGCAGGTAAGGTGCTCAGCACTTTGCAAGTGCTTAATGAACATTAGCTGCTACTGTGACATCATTCTTTGGAGACAGTCCCTGTTTGCAGCTGTCCACATAGAGGGCAGGTGGGGGCCCTGGGCCCCAGGAGCTGGTCCCCAGCCCTGCAGGGCTGCTCTCTGGGAGGATGTGCTTGTGTGAAAAGTCTGGCCCACCCACTGTGGCAGCAGTCTTGGTGGATGCAGTGACAATGACCGCCTGCAGGGGGAGGCATGCACACATTCAGAGCACAGTCAGCTGCCACCCTGGAGGGAGGGGGCTCTCTTCAGGAATGGGTGGAGGCTGAGATCAGCACTTGTTCTGGAATCTTCCTCCCACTGTGGAGGGGAATATCTGGGGATGTTCACAAGACAGGGCGCAGCTTCTCCTCTCGCTGATGGAAAAGTGAGAACCTGAACTGGCATGATGCTGCGTCTGTCCCCCGAGGCCTCAGAAAGCGCCTCATTAGCTGGAGGTTTTATTTTCGCCACCCAGCCTGGCCCCCGCGGGCCTTCTGCAGCTGCCGGCTGCGGTGCCTTTCTGAGGGTACTCTTGGCAGGGCTGTAGGCTGTGATCTAGCCTGGTGTTCTGTTTCTATCCCAGGGAGAGCTGTGTGGGGCGGCTCACCATACTTAGCAAACCCTCTTCACCTCAGAGCCAAGTGAGAGTTGGGAGGGGGCAGAAGGGTATACGAACCTGCCCCCTGGTCCTGTCTCAGGAGTCAGTTTCCTTGTTGTCATTTCCTATGACTCAAGGAAAGCACTATCATTGCTTGAGCACCTACTGTGTGCTATTCTGTACCTCATGAGCATTCTGCAGAGGTGGAACCTGAGGCTCAGAGAGGTCAGGTAACTTGCCCAGAGCCACACAGCTCAGGAGCAAAGATAGTAATGCCATGTGCCACCAGTTGAGAGCCTAGTATATTGCCAGGCTTGATGGCAGTCATATCACATATATTCAATCCTACAACAACCAAACTTGTAAACCCCAGTGTCTGACCCCAAACTCTATGCTTTCCCTCGACTCCACCCAGCCTCCAAATGCTTCAATTAACTCTCTCCTGATCCCCAATCTTTCAGATTATTAAATTCCCGTATGTCCCACAAGTAAAAGTTCCTCTTCTCTCATAATCCAAGATCACTTAGTGAGAGATGCATCATATTCCCAATTTTCGCTGTGCATGGGATTCCTGTCTTGAAAGCGCCGATTCCTTGCTAAGCTCTGCCCCCAGGAGCCCACAAGTCAGAACACAGTGAAGAGGGTCTGCTCTCATCACTGGAGATGCCCATCCCTTGCCCACCCCTTTTGTAGTTTTCCAACATAGGCTGAAATTTAGTTTATATTAACTCCTGTGATAAACGGACAGTCTTCCTTTTTTTCTCACAGAAATCAATGCCATTAAAGTGACTACCTCAGGGCACTCACTGCTTTGAACACACTATTAAGATAAGCTGTCTGTGTACACACACACACACACACACACACACACACACACACACATACACACACACCCTTTGGCACCCCCAATGAGATGTGCTTTTCGAAGGTGCTATAGTGTGACACACACAGCACTATGAAGGCCTCTCGGTGTCCTTCTGGATGTCTGTCCATCTACTAACCAAAAGCCCAACCGGTGTCCAATGGCAGCTGGAGGGAAAGGACTCATGGCTTCACGTTTGTGCCAAGTGCGGGGCGGGCCTTGCCCAGTCCTCTCTGGGGAATTCTGATGTAGCTGCTCTTCGGTTGCTGCTCTGAGATCCCTCAGGACTCTGGCTGCCTCCCCAGCTAAGGGCTGACTAAGGCGATCACTTCAGTTCCCAGTGGTTACAAGCAGGACAATGGGCTGTGGTCTGTAAAGAGCTCTCTCATCAAAAGTGGACCATGGCCAAGCCTCACGTTGGCCCATCAACTTGAGGAGTTCTGTGAGCACCTTTCGGTGCAGTGACGTGCTCCTTCCTGCCATGGTGGCAGCCACCCGGTGCCTGGGAGACAGGGAGCGACAAATGGCCCAGTCCGGCATTTCAGAGCTGCTGGTCATGTGGGAAGTTCATGTGGGTAGAGAGGAAGAAGAGCAGGAGGAAGAGCATCCATGTTTACCCAGCACCAGGCATTATCCTGGGCTCATCCATCTGTACAGTCAATGGTGCAGATATTTGCCGAAGCTCTGACTATGTCTAGGATGCAGGGAAACTGAGGCCTGGAGAGGGGTGGGAACTGGTCCATGGTCTCCCGAGTAGCACAGACAGGTCTGGGAGCATGGCCAGGTAGGGCTAACTCAAACCCATGCATTTCCACTCCGGTCTGTGGTTCAGAATTGCGCAGGCGTCACTCAGATGCCTTTATTTGTGTTGTGAAAAGGGCTCTGCACTCTCTGTCGCTGTCCTTTGTGAGGACAGAGAGAGCACCGTTCCGGCAACGGAAAGTGCGTCAGACCAGAGACTGGACCACGGAAGGTTGTTCCTGTAATATTTATCCCTGCAGAGTAAATATTTCTGTCTCCGTCACAGGCCAGAATGTCCCTGTTGGCAGCCTCGTAGTTACTCTCTTTCTCGTAGCCATGGCCGGGGTCAGGGTGACCAGCACCACTGGTTCCTTTCCCTTTGGACAGTGGACTTCTTGCAGCAAAGAAGTAAGGCCGGCGAGGGACCCGCCAGGGCGAGGACTGGAGGTTAGGGCTGCGGGGGGCAGAGTCAGGTTGGGCCCCACGAGGTGATCCGGGGAGAGCAAAGCTGGGGCTTTCCCCATGGAGTTTGGACAAAGAAATGCCTGGTTCCCTGACGTTGCTTTGCAGACTTATTTTTATAATGTTCTCCCCTCTGTCGCCTTTTCTCTTTTCCCACCAGCACGTCTCAGGGAGGTTGAACAACTTGCCCAAAGTCATGTAGGTTCCAGCTTTTTGCCACCCAGTCGAGGGCTCACCACTTCTCTGTAATTGTAAGGCCCTTTGTGAGCGGGATGGGGGCGGGGGGGGGTGCTTTGTCCCCAGGATCATTGCAGGCACCTAACTGTGGCCCTTTGCACTGCGCCCTGCCATTATCTCAGCCCCTCTAAAGTACCACACTCTCCTTGTTTTTAGGCCTTTGCATGGGCTGTTCCTGCTGCCTGGGACTCTTTTATTCACTTTATTTCTCTAAATAAAAATAAATATATCCACCCTCGGGGAACCTACTTGCAGTCATCCTCAGCTTAAAGTTCTCTCTTTTGGAAAGCCCATCGCTGATCCCTGTGCACACCCGTGCACACACCCTGTCCCCACCTCACGCCTGGCTAGGGCTCCCTGCACCCCCCATGCTAACGCTGATCGCACTATAGTGTTACCTATTTCATTTTCTGTCTCTTCCCACCCCGGCCAAGAGCTCTGAGGGCAGTAGCTCTTTCTTAGCAGCAACCCCAGCGACTGATGTAATGCCAGACTCGTAGTAGGTGCTCACTAAACTCGTCGAGAGGATGAAAGTGTGAATGAGTGAACTCGAGAACAGGCACCCGTGGTTCCCTGGCCGGGCCCGCCCTCCTCCACGTGCCAGCACACGTCACAGCAATGCTCTTCCTTCCAGCATCAGTCTCTGAAGTCAGGAGGCCATGAGCTCTGTCTCTGGGGGCGAAAAGTTCTCTGGGCTCAGCCAGAGACCCCCCTGTAGAGGGTCAGTAGGAATGTGCTCCAGTGCCAGGACCCTGGAGAGAACTCTAGACATGGGCCAGTCTGGGGCCATGGAGGGGACAGGAGGGCAGAGCGGGGACTGGAGGGGCAGTTGGAGCAGGCAGGGTTGGAAGGGCTGTGGGTTCATCCAGGGCCCAGCTCTGGACTGGGTTTGTGATTCCTGGTGCCTGAATCGCAGGGATGGATCTGTAAAGTGGCAATAGCGAACTTGACCCAGAGCCTAATCAGATCTTTTGTTGGACATTGATTGTGTGTCAGAACCTGCTAAGCACTGCATGCTTGATCTCATTTACTTCTTTTTATGAAAACGCCGCCCTGATAGACCTGGTCCCTGTTCCTATGTCACCCGATGAGAAACAGAGGAGCAGAGAGGTGAGCACTTGCCCGAGGTCAGGGGCACATCGGGCAGAGCCAGGTCTCAGAGCCCAAGTCTGTGTGTGGCTTGCAGCCTCCTCCCAGCATGGCCTCCCACCCAGACACACTCTGGGAACGCAAAGGAGAGGCCCCTCTCCTATTTCAGTTTAAGGAGAGGAACTATCGGAGAAATGGAGTTGAGCCAGAGTCATTGACTTTCACCTCAGATGCACTGCCTGGGGTCCCCTGCGTGTCTTCTGTTGAACAAGCAACACTGGGGGGAGCAAGGCTCTGGTTCACATGCTGTTCAGATGCCAAGAAGGCATCCTTGGGCCCGTGGTTCAGAGAACACAAATGGCTTCAGCCTCTGTGTGGTCATGAAATGAATGGTTATTCCTGGGTGGTGCAATTATGGGTGATTTCTCTTTTCTCTCTCTCTCTATCTCTCTCTCCTTTAAAAATTTTTGAGTGAAGTATTATAATCAAGGAAAACATTTTTAATCATAAATAAATAGGCAATAAACCTGCAAGATGCAGGAGCTGTCCTGTCCCCTGCCGTGGCTGAGGCATTGCTCTCAGCCTGGGGTGCTCTCCCCTTTTGCGTTACAATAAGAACTGCATTTGGTCTTGGTCCTAGTTCCTGGCACAAAGCTCCTAAAACCCATGGAATTTCCTGAGTGACAGGAGTGTCAGTCGGTGTTCATGAGGCGACCCTTTGGAGCACACCTGGCTTATGCTGATGAGGGGGGGCCCTAGGGAGCCTCAGGATGATGGGGCTGGTCCCAAGTGCTCAGAGGGTTGGAGCTCCAGCCACACTCACCGACTTCTGGGGAGCAGACAGGGGGAGTCCTGCAGATTAAGCTCTAGAAAAACCAAGGCTCGGGGATGTGGCACCAGCGTGTCACACTCCTTGCTTAGTGTCTCCACTCCTTGTCTGCAGTGGAGACCGGAATTTGGGGTCACCCCTTGCTGTAGTAGTCTATCTGCAACATATATGTCTTTTAAGATTTTATAACTTTAACAAAAGGCCTTGACCCAGGTCAAGAGATTACACAGGAAGCTCTGAAGTGTTCATTTCGGGGAAGCGACATGGCTCATGGGAAACAGCAGGAAAGCTTGAGGCAGTTGCATGCTGGTCAGCACATACATGCCAGAGCCACGACCTCCCCCCACCCCCGCCCTTCCACTTATGAGCTCAGTGAGTTTGGTTAATAGGCTCAATCGCTCTGTGCCTCAGTTTCCTCATCTGTAAAATGGTGACAGTGTACATCAAAGCTCCCAGAGCTATGCCAGGCACATGGTGGGGACTTCATAAGTCACAGGGATTGTATTATGTTCTTATTACGGTATATTATATTATTATTATTGCTGATATTAATTTAGTATAATCACCTGGGGAAACCCATGTTGGCATCCCTTGCCAAGGATAACTTCCCAGAAACAGCAAACCACCAAACCAATAGGGACAACATCGTTCCTTTTGAAAAACTGGCCACAAATTGCATTTTTAGAAAATCTAATTTTCTTACTGAGTCCTTGTTTGGGAAATGCTTGGTCTTTGAATCGAGCAAGGGCTCTGCCTTGGCTTCTGCCCTCCGGAGGCACGCCCCTGGGTGCCAGGGGGAAGTGCCCTTTCCTCTCCCTGAGACGTCCTCCCCTCCCTGCCCCCCCCCCAACACCATGGGGCTGCCTTCATCACTCCCTTCCCCTCTCTTCTCAGAAGTCCCTTCCCAGCGAGCTCGTCCCTGGGCACCTAACCCAAACCCAGCCACCCTGCTCCTTCCCAGCTTTGCCTCTTTCTTCTTAGCACATTCATCTGACGGACAGTATTATTTATTTCTTTATTTGGTGATTGGCCCCTCCCCCCCCCAGCCCCCCAACTAGAAAGGGATGGGCTTTGAGGTCAGGACGTGGGCCATTTTGCTCACTGCCTTTTCTCCAGTGCCCAGAGCACACCCGGTCAGGCACGGGCTCTGGGAAGGTCTGTGGCATGTGAGTACATAGGCGGGAGGGAGGGAGGTTTGTTGGGCTCGAAATTTCCAACCCACCTGGTCCAGGTGTGCTCAGCACAGGACACCATTGGTCCCCGAGCTGCCCCTCGGGGCGAGAATGGGGCAGTGCTTGACGTGTGTCATTTCATTCCATCTCCATGATGGCCATGTGGATGGAAAAGTTGGACTTGGAGAGACAAAGAAACTTGTACCTGTCACACAGCCTAGGGGTGACAGAGCCAAGGATGTGCCCGCCCCCCTGGACAGAAAGTGACGCCCCGGTCCTCCCCTGTGCCCTGGCCTGCGGGGGAGGCCTCCCTGGGTGGTTTCTTTCTGGGCTGGCTGCTTTGCGGGCCAGAAGGCCCATCCCTCCTCACCTGCCCGTGTGCGTAGGTGGCTCTTGGCATGCGCGCTAAGCAGCTCTCAGCACTTGGAGGTGGCAGGCTCATTACCGGCCCCAGACGTGGCCTGGGATGCGCTGAGGATTGTCTGAAACGTCTGCCCAGAGCCATGGCCAGGAACAGGGCTCCCTCCACCCCCTTCCCTGGGAGAGGGGGGCGCAGGGAGGGCCAAGGCAGCCATCTTGGTCCTGGGGAGGGCATTTTCTGTCAAAGAAAGATATTAGATAAGAGCTGGAAAGACCTGGGTTCCGATCCTGACTCTGCCACTGTGAAATCGAGAAAGTTTCCCGAACATTCCTGAATCCTCCCGCTTGCAAAATCTTAGCAGCAATCAATGCCTGCCTCCCAAACTTGTGTCTGTGACCAATGAGACAGTATATGCAACATGTAAAACCCCAGGTATAAAATACATGTTAGCTATTTTATGTTTATTCATCATGAATGACAGTTTCCTTATCTATAAAAGGAGGGTAGACACAAGCCTGGCACATTATACCGCCCCCCCTTCCCTTCCCTAAGCACCAAGTTCCAGGCCTACATTGTCCCTGGGGATGCTCCAGCCTTGGCCCTGCCCTGGATGTTTCCTATGGGCTCATGGTTAGTGAGCCATCTTCCCGGGGCAGTAGGCCTGGGGGCCAGAGTGGTCATTGTGTCAGAAGCCCCCTGCCTGTCTCCTTCTCTCCTTTTCTCCCTGCCTTCTTCCCTCCCTCCCTCCTTCTCTCTTGTCTTCCTTTCTTCAATTCATTTTTATTGAGTACCGATTAAGTGTCAGGCACTGTGCTGGGCACCGTGAATACAGCTGTGAGTAAGACAAGGTCCCTGCTACCAGAGAGCTTAAATCTAGCTGGATTCCGGTGGGGAGAAAGGAAGTAAACAAAGTATATAAGGAAAAAGAAGCATTATGAAAGCAGAAAATAAGATCAGAGAACAGCAGGTGATGGAGGGGGTAGTACAGTTACTTTAAATGGGGAGCCAAGAAAAGCATCACCAGAGAAGCAGTATTTGAACCAAGACTTGAAAGATGAGGAGAGGCCAGCCATGTCCAACACTGGGAGAAGGGGCTTCAGGCTGCAAGAGCAGCACATGCAAAGGCCCTGTGGTGGGGTGGAGCTGGACTAGGGTCCCTGGTGTTTTTAGTGGGAACTGTGGGCCCCAAAGCGAAGCCACAGCTCTACCCCTCCAGGCCAGACAAGGAAAGAAGGCTTCATTTTTAAGTGTTGGCTGCACTTAAGATCCTGGGTGCTCCCAGGATATCTTTTCTGCAGTTCCTTTGCTATAACTGGCATAAGTTATTCATGTCCATATTCCTCATGACCACTGCCAAAGCCAGCCTTTCCCACAGATGCTGGTTTAAATTAGGGGGATTAGCCATAGCTGGTTTGGCTCAGTGAATAGAGCATCCGCCTTCGGACTGAAGGGTACCCGGTGGATTCCGGTCAAGGGCACATGCCCAGATTGTGGGCTCAATCCCCAGCAGGGCGTGTGCAGGAGGCAGCCGATCAATGATTCTCTGTCATCATTGATGTTTCTATCTCTCTCTCCCTCTCCCTTCCTCTCTGAAATCAATAAAAATATATTTAAAAATTAATTAGGGGGATTATTTGCTGAAGACTAGATTTGGCAGTGATTAATTGCAAAAGAGTCCTATTTCTGAGTCCTCCAGATGGGCAGGTGAAAGAATGCTGGGCTAGGCTAGGCTAGCACAGGTGGGACATGCCTGGTCCTGCCAGCACAGTGAGAAGCAACTCAGACCCTTCCTTCTGAACCTGGCTAGCCCCCTGCTCAGCCAGAATGCAAACCAGACCAACTGGTCTCCCATTCGAGGTGCTCCGCGTGTGGCCCGGGTTTGCTCCTGCCTCTTCCCCTTTGTGCACACGCTCCTGGCTAACTTGCCTGCCTTTCCTTCTGTCCCCAAAGGGAGCTTCTACTCATTTCAGGATCTGCTCAAATTCTACCTCCTCTAAGAGGACTTCTCAGACACTCCCTGGGGGAATGCTTCCCTCCTTCCTTATTGTCCTAATTTCTCTTCAGCCTTTTAAGGCATCCAAGTGTGCATTGTGTTGAGGAGGCCTAGTTCCAACTGCAGTATGACTTCCTCCAGGGCAGAGGACCAGGCTCCAGAGCTTGCATGCCATTCATTCAGCAAATGCTCATTGAGGGCCGCTCTGTGCCCTGCTCCATGAGAGGCAAAGGGTATGGCTGTGGGCAAGGCATGGTCCTTCCCAGTTCTTCAGTTGCCCTCAGCCTAGTGCAGGGGACAGGCCACGTGGAGAACATTGCAACACATAGCGCTGAGAGATAGGGGTGTGATCTCTATTGAAGGGTGTCCACGTGAATCTGGGGTGGTCCCGAGGGCTTCTCAGAGGCAGTGACAACTGAGATGTGGGGAATGATGAATGACGCTGAGGCTCAGAGGATTATATAGCTGGCCCAAGATTTCACATCCAGTATATGGCAGAGTGCACTCTCAAATCCAGGAGGTTTGTGGAGTGGGTCCCCCTGCATCTACACCCCCCTCCCCCAAGTTAGCACAGCCTTTCTGGTCCTGCCTCACAGAGCAAGGAGGAAAAGGATCAGACCCTGGGCCAAAGCCTGGGTAGCCTGGCTACAGTCTGCTCCAAAATCTTTTATTTTCAAGGGACCAAAATTTGATGATTCAATAAGCCCTTGGAACCAAAGAGAGTGTCAGTGGAATCCGAGGCCAGTGGATAGACTTCCCTTCGCAGGGTGCTATAGGACAGCTTTCTTCTTGCTCATGGTTGCTTTTTCATTTTCCTAGTCCAAAAATAATGTGTAGTAATTGTAGAAAACTTGGGGAGAAAATACAAATCATCCATATTCTGCTACCCAGAAATAACCATTGTTAACATTTTGATGTGTTGAGATGATTATTTGGGGATATTATTTAGAAATTGCTGCAATAGATAATTGCTTGAATAGATAATTACTGCTTATTAATTTATGTAAATACATGAATATGATGAACTTGTATATGTTTATCTTGCTGCAAAGACTTGCACATTCAATGCCTGGAAATCTCAGAAAAAGAAAGAGAGGAGCGGGAAAGGACTAGCTTTTATTGAGAACCTCCTATATGCCTGACTGTAATTAACACTTTTCCTATTGATAATGCAAGAACCAAACTCATGATGAAACAAACATTTCATTTATCCTGATGATGACTCATCAGATGGTTGTGGTTCTTAGTTGC
>NW_005361201.1:418599-424829 GCF_000412655.1 Myotis brandtii
GTGGTGTGGGGTGTGTGTTTTGCGGGGGGGGGGGGGGGGGGGGGGGGGGGGGGGGGGGATGAGGCAAGAGCAGTAAATCCTGCAACCAAGAGCACAGAGCTGGGATGCAGTGAATTGAACTCCTGGTCTGTCCTGCTTTCAAAGGGCATCTTCCTTTCCCACATCACGAAGTTTCCATGGCCTCATGAGCTGGCTGATGGCCGCTCACTGGGCACCACCATCATTTCTTTGTCAAGCCCTCTGATGGGCCCAGCCCTGGGCCAACTGCAGGGAGGACTCACCAGGAGCAGGTCTATCCCTGTACATAGGACACTGCTCTGGTTTTGCTGTGAGACCTCAACCCTCAGAGGAGGGAAAGGGCCTCAGAGGATCAGCTAAGTGCTGGGGCAGGCGCTGCATTTGATGGAAAGAAATAGGGTCTGAGGTTGTGGGGTCCCCGGGAGATACCCCTGCCTGACTGGCTGCCATAAGGCCTCCTCCATAGATCCCTTGTCATGATTACAGCAGCCAAAGCCTGACCTCAACTGACAGGGCTTAGAAGCTAACTCAAGCCCATTGACTCCCCGAAAGCAGTCTACACTCCAGAGAGAAAGGCATTGCTTCACAGGGTGTTACAGGCTGGATTCTCCAGGCTGAGATGGGGTGAGTGGTATAAACAGTCTCCCAGGAAACACCTTAAAAAGAATAGGACAGAGAGTGAGTTTGTGCAGGGGGAGCCACCTGATTGCGAGGCAGTCGGGACAGAGCCTCTGCCAGCCCAGAGGAGAACGGTGGCCCGAGCAGAGATTGTCATCTGAAGGGTCCCACACTGGACAGAGATGGCTGGGCCCTGTTCTGCTGCCTTCGCAGTCACTGGCTGGGGCTGCCCCGAGAAAAGCACGCCTGCAGGCCCCACACTTCTTGCAGCTGGGCACTAGGTCCTTGTGTGAAGGAGGATTTGAGCCATGCATCTCCAGGTCTGTCACACAGGGTTAATCTACCTGCTGCAGAAGGCAGCTTCTTAACGTGGACTCAGAGCACAGAGGGTATACAATCCACATTCTTAACAGCTCAGGCTAAAGTAGTCTGACAAAGTGACAAGCTGACTGCTCTCACTCTGGGCTCTTACTGTCACCTGCATTAGTTTGCCAGGGCTGCCATAACAGAATGCCAGAGACTGAATGGCTTAAATAGCAGAAATTTATATTCTCACAATTGTGGAGGCTGGAAGTCCACAATGAAGGTGCCAGCAGGGTAGGTTTCCTCTGGGGCCTCCCTCCTTGGCTTTCAGGTGGCCACCCTCTTCCTCCCACTTCACCTGGTGCCTCTGGTGTCTTTCTGTGTCCTAATTTCCTCTTCTTATAAGGACACCAATCATATTGGCTTAGGGACCACTCGAAAGGCCTCATTTTGACTTACTTACCTATCTCTAAATGCAATCACATTGTGAGAGTTAAGGCTTTAACATATGAGTTTGGAGGGCATCTGATTTAGCCCATAACAATGCCCAGTACCTCTGGGTACAGAGTCTGCTTAATGTCACTGACTTGGACACACACTTGCCTGGATGGATCGGATCCATCCTGCCTTACAGGGCAGGCAAGGTTAACATGGGATAAACTTTAGAGAGATAGCGGGTCCTGAAGGACCTTGCGCGTCATACTAAGGAAGTTGTAGTTTCTCCTGAAACCCAGGAGGGCAGTGGCACGATCAGAGGTGCATTTTTGAAAACTCACTGTGCCCATCACTTGGGAAATGTATTGAAAGAGGCAGGACAGGAAGGAGGATGGCTCATTGTGAAGAGATGATGTGCTAGTCCAGGGGAGAGATGCTGAGCCAGAACTGGAGCGGTTGTCATGGGAATGAAGAAGAAAGGATCGCTTTCAGAACCCTTTAAGATCTATCCGCCCACCGTGTGTTGGCAAATACAGAGGTTAAGGGGGAAAAATTCAGATGTGCAATACCCAGGTGGAGGATCAGGACCCTGTGCGGCAGGGGTCATCTTTTTCACATCCAGATGCTTCCTCCTGATGGAATCTTGATTGGGAGATTCGCATATAAACGGACTACAGAGGGGTTTTGGCAAAAGGCATCTCTGCCCACGGGAATGACCCATCATCGTCCAGTGGGCCCTGGAGGCCCTGACCCCTTCTCAGGGTTCTTTCCCTTCCCTCTTCCCTCCATTTGGGGCAGACATTAGCTGGCACACTTTGATATAACCTCTAAACCAGTGGATGAGTACCGCTTCCCCTAGTCCTCTATGTTCCCCTGTCCCACAGCCCCCAACCATCCAGCCACAGCTCCCCAGACCTCCCAGCAGCCCAGCAGCCAATAGGGCAGGTCCTGGCACAGAGAGGGTCTCTAAGACCCTGTTCTCCAGCACTGTGGCCAGCATCTGTTGACTGGTCCCTTGCCATCACCAATTATTAAATGGGTTGAATGGCATCAGCCCTTGTGTCTTACGCACCAGCCATTTCCAACTGTGGTCGTTTTTCTCACAAGCACAATGCTATTTATTCCTTCTCGTGGGAATGCCTTTCTGTCCTCTCTGCCTTACCAGCTCCTGCACATCCTTCAAGACTTGGCTCATGTCACCTCCTCCATGAAGCCTTCCCTGATGCTCCCACAGCAGCGTCCTTGGTTCCCTCTTAAACCTCACTCTGTCGTTTGTGTTGAATGACATACATCTGTTTATCTGCCTTGTGTGTTTCCAAAGGGCAGATGGAGCCTTTCTATCGTTCCCTCTCCAGGACACAGTGCATAGTAGGCACATGGCATGGGATGAAATGTCCCTGTGGCCCAGGAAAGGTGTTCTGGGCTCTTCAATTCTGCTGTTTCAGAGCGAGCAGCACTGGTCCTATATTTCCAAGGAGGGCTCTTCAAGGCTCAAGGTATCCTGGGTTCCCAGGCAGTGCCCAGCCCACAGAATGCCCTCACTCTATGCTTATAAAAGGCCAAATGGCCCGAATAATTCCACTTTGGTAAATAGGATGCAGGTATTATCACTATAACCCCACGACATGGGTCTGACACAATCTTTATTCATCACACGAGGACACTGAGGCTCAGAGAGGTTCAGTGGCTTGTCCAAGGTCGCTGTGTTTGTAAGTGGCAGAACTCCAAAGCCACGTTCTTGGCTAGCCTCCACCTGGCACTCTCCTGCTTCCTTCATGGGCTGCATTTCAGAAACCCATCCAGATACCCATCCTACACGAAGGGACCGGCCGGCTTGCCCTCTTCAATGCCTTGAGGCTGGGTAACATAGCACAGGATTGGGGCTGCTGTCAGAGAGGGAAGATGGACCATTTGGGCCTCGCTGTCCATGTGGTTGTCTTGGCCTCTGGGCTCTGTACCAGCTACTTCTGGACTCCAGGATGGTCCCAGCCGGCCCACTTCTCTCTCTGTCCTTCACCACCTATCTTTTTCACAGCTCTATTTCCTCTCTTGTCAACAGATCTCTCAGCAAAATGTTTTCCATCATTGCTGGCTATTTTTATCCCTTTATCAGAGTTATTTCCTTCATTAAATAGCTTCCTGGCACAGGGTGGGCAGCTTAGCCCAGGCGCCAGCCTGCACCATGTGGGCCGGAGGTGTGGGGTGGATGGGCATCTGAAGAGAGGGAAGAATTGGCAACACGGGCCGTGCCTGGTCTTTGGGAGTTGCTTTCTGTTCTGATGGCAGCGGGTGGCAGCAGCAGCAGCAGCAGCAGCAAGATGCTCATTCATTCCCCATTTCAATTTGCTAAAACCATTCTTTGCAAAGGCAGCGTGTGCGGAAACAATCAGTGACAGGCTCCCAAAATAGCCTGAAATCAGCAGCATTTTGTTTTGCTTCGGGCTTTTCAAGCCTGCAAGGAGAGGAAAGAAAGGATCCAGAGCATTTTCTGCGTCCAGACACACATCTCTTTTACAATAAGACAAATGACTCCTATTCCTGCTATTAAACCCAGCAGTGTCGCTGCCCCACCAGCCACCCCTTCTCTGAAGACCTCGCCAACATTTCCTTTTGTGGCTGCAACACAGCGTCCCGGTGCAGCGTGCCTCAGCCTCCGCTGGCTCTGCCTGCGAGCTCAGCTTTTACAAGTTGGGATTTTCATAAATTAACGCCACGCGCGTGCTGCAGCAGCTGCTGTGCCAGCTCTTTAAGAGGTGCTGTGTGAGGCAGGCCCTGCTGCAGAGAAAGAGCCCATGATTGGCTAGTGGATGCCTCTTGGCTCCAGTCAGAGGTTAAGCCAGGCCTTTGCAGAATCCCTGGGCGGCTCTCTGAGTGTGGTCTGTGTCATTGCATACCTCTAAGCAAGGCTGCAGGACCGGCCTCAGCTTCCGGAGGTCACCTGATGGCCAGGGAGACAGTGTGTGCCAGAGGGTGGCCCCCGGAGAAGTGCAGGAGATCTGGACCCTAGTCATAGCCCTGCCCCAACACATGACCTTGTCCAAGTCACCATCCCCCTGAGACCACCAGTTCCTGGGGAAGAAACTCTCAGAGTACCTGCCATGCCTCTTGCTTAGAGCACTTACACAAGGGGAACTTCCCACTTACTTGTTGAATATTTTGACCACCTAGATTTATGGGTCTGTATACTTGGGCCCATGGGCCAAGTCTGGCTACATGCATGCATTTATGTGTCTTCTATGTGGGGGAAGTAGAGCCTTCCTTGTAGGGTAGTATTGAATGGAATGCAATATCATGCTTTCACAATACAATGGCAGAGCTGAGCAGTTGCCATGCAGAGATTGGATGGACCCCAAAACCTAAAATATTTACTCTCTAGCTCTTTCCAGGAAAAATTTGTCAACTCCTGGTCTAGCAGTGAACCCCAGGATTGCAGAAACCATGTCTGTTCTGAGAGGTTTAGGGACACTCATGATTCTCCAGCTAGGAGGTGGCCTAAAGGTCATACGAGTGTGGAGGCCTCAACATCCAGGACTGGCAGGGAAGTTATCAATTACAGGTGCTCAAGCTGCCTGGCCAGTGTGGACCAGGAAGTCACTCTTCCATTTCCGGTCAGGGAACATGCCGGGTTTTGGGTTTGAGCCCCGGTAGGGGTCATGCAGGAAGTGGCCAATCAATGTTTTTCTCTCATCATGATGTTTCTTTCTCTTTCTCTCCCTCTCCCTTCCTTTCTGAAATAAATAAAAACTTTTTTTTTAAAGCTGGACAAGTAGAGTTGGAAGTTGACATAAAAGAAACCCTCCCAGGAATAAAAGCCATGTGATGCACAGGTGGGAGAGCTCAGTGTTTAGCATCACGTTTCCCAACAAGGACCCTGTCCAGGCAGACTCTCCACCACTTTGAGCCACTGCTGGGGCAAGGTCTTCACCTCTCTGAGCCTCAGTTGTCTGTTATAAAATAGGCATAATAATATTCATTTTGCAGGACTGTGATGAGGCTATAGCATGCCAATCCAAGTAAAACACTAGCACCGTGTCTGGCTCATCCTGGGCTCTCGCTAGGCCTGGCTTCTCTCATTGGCCTTACTTTTCAGCTGAGCCCCCACTAATCTTGATGTATGACTGCAGCCTCCTTCCGAATGTCCTTCCCAATGCAGCTGCCTGGCTAGACAGAGATGGGGAGGCCCTGGGGTCATGAGTGACAACAGAATGTAGAGTTGAAGTATTTTAGAATCACTGGACCTGAGTTCAAATTTGAACCTTGCTACTTGCTGAGCCATACGACCTTGAACATATTGCTTGACTTCTCCAGGCCTCACTTTCTTCAACTGGGAGATGGGGATGAATAGGCCCTTCCTTGTAGGGTAGGATTAAAGATTAAAGGCAGTAACGTGTGCTATGTATTTAGAACAGGACATGGAACTCACGAATAGTAAATAGTAAGCGCTTAGTTGTTACTTCCCTCCCAAATGAGCTAGTTTAAGCCAATTCCAGCTTTTCTTGAAATCTCACATTAGGAATGGTTAGCTTTGGGTGTCTCCAGGCCCCTCAAGGACCATACCATGGGGTTAGAGGCTCTGAGAAGGCCTCTGTCCTGTCTCATTGAACTGGCAAGTCTATAAAACCCAGAGTTCTCAGCACGCCAAGCCAGCCCAACTACAGTCCTGGCATGGGGACCAAACGGTGACTTTAAAAATGTGTGTTTTCCTGGATAAAACCTCTAATTGGACAATTGTAGGTTTTCTGGCTTTATGTAGACTTTATGACTTTGAAAGCCCTTAAGCTGGGGTGAGGGAAAATTTATGAATGGGATTTCTTTATTTCTGTAGCACTCTGACTCATGCTGTTGACCCAACTGGG
>NW_005361201.1:424865-430476 GCF_000412655.1 Myotis brandtii
ATTTCTCTTTGCCAGGTGGTCCTTACTCTGCCAGCTCCCTCCATGAGCCACAGCCAGGGGTGCTGAAACCCAGAAAAGGGTTTCTGGCTGCTTAAAAAGTTGTCCTGGACCCAGATTGATTTCCCAGGCAAAGGAATATGGTGCTTGAGAATTTCTCAGGGAAGCTTTACAGTTTTCTCTTAAATTTTGAAAGCTTATTTTACCAGGATTTTAAAGTCCTTTTATAGAAAACCCTGATGGTTTGCACTAAAGTCATCTGGCTTTGAAGGAGGGCTGATCACAGAGCTCTTTTGAAGGGAAGCAGCAGAGCTACAAAGACATGTCTGAACTTTACTTAAAAATTGTGTTAGGGTAACATAGGGCTTCTATAACGAAAAGACCCCAAAATGTACAAAGTCTTAGACACAACAGAAATTTTCTTTTCTTTCTTTCTTTCTTTTTTTTTGCTTTTATTTTTAATTTTTTTATTTTAATTTAAATTCTTTATTGTTTAAAGTATTACATATGTCTCCTTTTCCCCCCATTGATCTCTCCCCAGCCATTCCCACCCCCCAGCACATGCCCTCAACCCCCCTACTATCTGAGACACAAAAGAAATTTATTTCTCATTCACAAACTAGTCCAAGGTTGACATTTCTGGTTTGTGAGAGGCTTTCTTCCACCCAAAGATTTTGAACACAGGCTCCTTCACCATCCTCTCTAGATCCTTGAACTAACCAGCATCCAGCCAATGGAAGGTGAAAAAGAATGTGGCAAAGGCTCACCTCGTTCCTAAAAGCCTTAGCTCGGAAATGGCTCTCATCACTTCTTACATTCCCTTTGTAGGGTCACATGGTCACACCCTGATGCAAAGTGGGGTGGGAACTATAGTAGTTTGCTGGAAAGCCCATTCACATGGAAAACCACAAACTATGGAAGGGAGAATGTGAATTTTTATGGATAATTAGTAGTATTTGCTATAGAAAGGGAAATGTACCAAAATTGAAGCCTTTAAGGATTAAATAGTTAGGGTGCTATTACATCTAGGACCACACAGGCTATCACTGTTTTTGTCTCTGAATCCCCAGCCCTTAGAGCAGTGCTGAGCATGTTTTTGAGAGACCTTGTCAAGTGTAAGATTCCTGTATTTCCTATATTGGGGTGAGGCTCTAAGAGGAGAAGAAGTGGGCAACTGCCATTGGAGATTTGGTTTGGAAGGTCTGGATAAGGAAGTGATCAGAGCTGGAAACTAAATAAGTGAGGACAGAAAGAGGTAGACCAGTCAGAAGAGAAATTCTGGAAACCTCTCTTGGAGATCAAGAAAGTTAAGAGCGAGGAACTGGTCAGCTACTGTGGCTCTTCTGAGAGGGAAAAGCATGGGGTGTGGAGTGGTTTGGAATCGGAGATTGACATGCTTCCCACTGAGCCTGGTCAACATTCAAGGGGTGTTATGAGCCAAATTGTTTCTCCCTAAAATTTATATGCTGAAAGCCTAGCTCCCAGTGCCTCAGAATGTGACTTAAAGAGGTGACCAAGTTAAAATGAATGAGGTCATTGGAGTGGGCACTAATCTATTATGACTCAGATGTCCTTATACGAAGAGATTAGGACACAGATACACACACAAAAGAAAGACCGTGTGAGGACACAGGGAAAAGGTGGCCACCTACAAGCCAAGCAGAGAGGCCTCAGAAGAAACTAACCCAGCTGACACCTTGATTTTGGATTTCCGCCTCCAGAATTGTGAGAAAATAAATTTCTGTTGTTTCAGCCACCCAGCTCTGGTACCTTGCTATGGCAGCCCTAGTAGACGAACACAATGGGGAAATGAAGTCTGCTATTCTTGCCCATGTTTCTCTCCAGGGCATGAACTCAATGGGCAGCAGGCAATGGCTGGCGGATCTCCTGGGCTTCTAGGAAACCCTGAACTTGGAGCCCTGTAGGACCCCCTGGTAACCTGGACACAAAGGGTGCTATCCAGCCCATGAGTACCGTGCATCCCTATGCTGGCCACTGAAGGTCCAGAGACATGTGGTCATGGCCCCCAACCCAGGTGGGCTCAGTCTGGAGGGAGACAGAGAAGTCCTGTATTTCCTGGATCCTATGAAGACATTGATTACCAAATACTTTATCAATTCAAAAGCAGTGTTTCAGGAGACAGGAAATACTGAGAAGCATGGATTGTAAGAACTGTCCTGATTTGGGGAAAGTAAAATGGGACCCCAACATGTCTTTGAATCAAGGAAGTGAAATCGATGGTTAGAATACCGGGCAGTGTGTGCTATGAAGAGGAGGGTCTGGGGAGGGTGTGATTGATTCTGCCTTGGGAGGGAGGTCAGGACCCTAGAGAGGGGACATCAGAGGAGGACTATGCCAGGCTAACAAGGCAGGAGTGGTATTCTAGCAGAGCGAACGTCATGGGCAAAGGAATAGGGTATATGTATCTGCAACAGCAAGAGTGTAAGTAAAGGAGCAAGTGAGGTGAGGCTGGACAGACAGACCGAGTGCAGACTCTGAAGGGCCTGGAATGTCATGCCGAAAGCACTCAACATCATCTAGATCAGAGGGTGGGGTTGAGACTGCAGGCTGAGAGAGAGCCATAGCTCTGTTCAGAACAGGTGTCCCTGAAGCCGATCAGCCATTGCAGCTCCTTCTGTGCGGCTCCCAGCGTGGGCGCACAGATGCTTGGTAACCAAGGGATGGTCTATTTAAAGCCACTCTGAATCGGTTCTAGAAGGCATATGAGGACGGAGAAGGAGAAGGGGGAGGAGCTTATAAGGAGGGAGAAGCCCTGAGCTCATGGTGGGGCTTGTGTCCCTGCCTCTCCCTGGGACTCACCTTCCTCAGTACCTCCCAATGGAAAATTGTGTGGGCTCAGGAGCCAGCCGCATGGGTTTAAAGCCAGGCTTCATCACCGATGATCTGTGTGCTTTGGTCAAATTCTTCAACCTCTGGACCTAAGTCTTCTATGTGAAGTGGGGGTGATAATAGTACCTAACTTTTAGCATTGCTATGAGGATTTAACAGTGTCTGACACATGCAAAGCACAGGGTAAAAAATTGTAATGATGACACCGATTGTGTTGAATTAGCTTAGTAGGGTTGTAAACCTAAAACCACGGAGCCTTTATTCCAACATATTTAGAACTTCGATGTGTAAGAAAGGTCACATTGAGCTCTTCTGGCTGAAGCAGGTGGGGACCCTGAGCCCAGGCCCTCAGAACCCCCCTCCCCAGGGCTGTCTCTCAGCCCCCCAGGCACCTCCACAGAATCCCTAGGCTCTAAAAACCCAACTTGAAAGCAGTTGTCCCAAAGGACCTCTGAGGTCCCTCTCAGCTGCTCCTTTTAATCTAAGTCTTCCTTCCGAAGCTGGAGCATACATCTGGAAAATCTGCCCTTTACATTTCAACATCCATTTCCCAAAAGCATCAGCTGAGCCAGGCCCCAGGGACAGTCTGGTCAAGGGGAACCGAGTTCGGCATGGAGAGCTGAGGAAGTTATTCCAGCAACAGCCCTGACTGCAAAGACCCAAAGTCGACCAATACCACCTCCACATGTGCCGTTGGGAAATTCCTGTTTAAGGAAATTTACATATAATGATTCATTCCACTGCCCATCAAAGTCACCTTTGTTCCTCCACAACTTGAGTCAAGACTTATTTTCAACATAGGCCTTTCCCTAAGACCCCATGTCTAATCCACAGTTGTTCTGCCTGTCAGCCTTGTCACAATTTTCTCAGTGGGGCTGCTTTTATCTCCACTTAAATACAGACATCCTGGTGACATACTTCATAAAGTGACTACTAGCATCTTTGCAATCTAGTTTCTTCAACTAATTCACTTTAGGGCTCCGGAGGCTGGACAGCAGAAAGTGCTTTGTTCTCTTGGCCAAGGATCTGAAATGTATTATTCCTTAGTACATTGCTAATGTTGCGGTTGTGTTGCATTCCATGATCACTCAAGACATTAGCAAAATGTTACAGGTCTCACTGTCGCCCCTGCGATCCATTTTCTGTGATGGAAGCGTAGCTGTGCCTCAGTTTAGCCCCATTAACCATCTCTGGACACCATGATCAAAGGTGCCCAGTCTCATCAAGAAGGAGGCTTCACCTCCACATGCGTTAAGGTAAGTTATGCAGATGTGACTGCCTCCACCAGTCACAGTCCAGGGTAGTTTCACATCCTTTTGCCTCTAGATGGTCAGCACTGCCATCTCACTATGAGTGGATGTCTCTCTTCTCCACTAAGGGACTGCATCTTGGTCTTTCCCCTCCAAACCCTAGCAGAGGTGCCCAATAAATTGATATGGGATCTATCAGATGGAATTAAATATGGACACCTCTGTGGGGCTGATTCAGCAATGACCCAGACAGACCTGGATCCTGACCCCAAAGAGGGAGGGAAGATAAGTACAAGTGTGATGGGGTTCATGACTTACTATTGACAGGTAAAATCCCAAAGCCCAGTGTAACTGTTGCAGGTCCTAACCCCACAGGAGGCAGGGGTTTGCCTCCAGGATCTGGGGAGGATCCTGGAAAACATTACCTTGGGGTCCTGAAATGGAAGAGCTCCTTGCTTCCTGGGACTTCAGAGCCCACGGTGGAGCGCTGCCCAGCTTTTTTGGTATAAACAGAAGGCTGGCCCCTTGTTACGTCTAGTTTCATTGCGCATTCACTTAGACCAGTGGTCCGCAAACTGCGGCTCGCGAGCCACATGCGGCTCTTTGGCCCCTTGAGTGTGGCTCTTCCACAAAATACCACGTGCGGACACGCACGTACAGTGCGATTGAAACTTCGTGGCCCATGCACAGAAGTCGGTATTTTGTGGAAGAGCCACACTGAAGGGGCCAAAGAGCCACATGTGGCTTGCGAGCCACAGTTTGCTGACCACTGACTTAGACATTGGCCTTTCGGCTTCCATGGCTTGGGGGGACACAGTGAACCAAAGCTGGGAGAATGAACTCAATCCCCAGTCTGTCATCCAGAGCCCATCTTCATTGACTGCCCTTTGCTTTTCCTTCATTTGTGTCTGCCTTTAGTCACATACAGTTGCTTCAACCACCTTGGGCTTGTCACTGTTCTCCAACTACTCCCATTCCTGAATGACCAGGTTCTCTGCACTTGGAATGCCTTTTCTTGCACCTCTTTTTACCCCTTTTTACTCCTACTGAGCTCCTACTTCAAAACAATTCCAAATGCCACCTCCTCCAGGAAACCTAGCTAGGTCTCCTCAGTTGGAATATTTTTACTCCTCTCTCACCTTTGCTCCCATAGAACTTATATATGTATGACATTCTGCTTGGATTTGAGTTAAATCTCTTACTTTCCTCACTATGTTAGAAACTCAATGAGGTCAAAGTATATATATATATATATGTACTAGAGGCCCGGTGCATGAATTCATGCACAGGTGGGGTCCAGCCGGCCCACCCCAATATGGCCAATCGGGCCAGGCCAGCTGGAGGGAGAGGCCGCAGGTGGTTGGCCAGCCCCTGGTTGAACTCCCACTCAAATTCCCGGTTGAGGGGACAATTTGCATATTAGCCCTTTATTATATATGAGATATATATATATATATATATATATATGTGTGTGTGTGTGTGTGTGTGTGTGTGTGTGTGTGTGTATATATATA
>NW_005361201.1:430497-451829 GCF_000412655.1 Myotis brandtii
TGGTCTTCTTACCTGCATGTATATGAGAAGTTCATGGATTTTGGCTTCAACTGCTAGGTCTTTCTCGATATGTGAACTTAGATAAGTTATCTAATGTGTCTGAGTCTTAGTATTCCAGTCTGTAAAATGGAGGTAAAAAATAAATCCCTTTTTTCACAAGCTTATTGTGAGCATTAAAGAAGATGACTTGTATGAAGTAATAATGACAATAAAATCATAATAATGAGAGCTAACATTGATTAATTGCTCACTTAGGCACTGATCTAAACTCTTTACAAGTAGCTCATTTAAATCATAGTTTTGCAGGAAGTTATACAATAATAGTACAGAGAGATCTCTTGTAGCCTACATCCGGTTTTCTTATGTAGTTATGGTATAGTATCAAAACCAGGAAACTGACACTGGCATGATGATGTCTGAATATAGTTCTGTATAGTTTTATCACTTGTTTAGATTTGTGTAACCACCACCACAATCAAGATACAGATATATCTTATCTCCCCAAAGATCTCCCTAATGCCATCCCTTTATAGTTGCACGAACCCCTCTCTCTTCTACCATCCTTAATTCCTGGCTACCATTAATGTGTTTACCATCTGCATAATTTTATTTCAACAGTGTTATCTAAATGGGATGGCACAGTATGTGACCTTGTAAGATTGGAATTTTTTCACTCAGCATAATCCATCCAAGTTGTTGTGTGTGTCAAGAGTTTGTCCACTTGTTGTTGCTGACTAAGGTTCCATGGAACGGATGTATCATGGTTTATCCATTGAAGGACATCCAAGTTATTTCCAGCTTGAGGCTATTGCAAATAAAGCTGCTAGAAACATTCATGTATAGGTTTAATGTGAACATGTCTTCATTTCTCTGAGATAAATGCCCAGGGCTGCAATTGTTGATGTAGATGGTTAGTTCATGTTTAGTTTTTTTAAAGAAAGAGCCAACTGTTTTCCACGTTGGCTGTACCACTTTACATTCCCATGCGCAATGTGTGAATAATTCAGTTTCTCCACATCTTCACCAGCATTTGGTGTTATCATTATTGTTTACTTTATCTGTTTTAATAGGTGTGTAGTGACATCTCATCATGGTCTTATTTTGCATGCTCCTAATAGCTGGTGATGTTGAACATCTTTTCACATGCTTGTTTGCCATCTGTATATCCTCTTGGTTAAAATGTCTCTTCATGTCATTTGCCCACTTTCTAATTGGATATTTTGTTTGGTTTTTTAATTGAGGTATAATTAACATAAAACATTAGTTTCAGGTATATAACATAATGATTCAATATTTGTATATATTGTGAAATGATCATCATAATAAGACTAGTTAACATCCATCAACATACAGAATTACAGAATGGTTTTTTTTTCTTGTGATAAGAACTTTTAAAACATGGTCTCTTAACAACTTTTAAATATGCAGCACAATATTATTAACTAATAGAGGCCTGGTGCACAAAATTCATGCACTGGGGGGGGGCCCTCAGCCCGGCCTGCACCCTCTCACAGTCTGGGAGCCCTTGGGGGATGTCCACGGGGAGTAGGCCTAAACTGTCAGTTGGACATCCTTAGTGCTGCTGCGGAGGTGGGAGAGGCTCCCTCCACCACCATTGTGCTCACCAGCCTCGAGCTCGGCTTCTGGCTGAGCAGCGCGCCCGCTGTGGGAGCACACTGACCACCAGGGGGCAGCTCCTGCATCAAGCGTTTGCCCCCTGGTGGTCAGCATCATAGCAACCAGTCATTCTTCCGTTTGGTCTATTTGCATATTAGCCTTTTATTATATAGGATAGTCATCATGCTATACATTACATCTTCACGGCTTATTTATTTTATAACTGGAAGTTTGTACTTTCATCCATTTCACCCATCCCCCACCCCCACTTCTGGCAACCATCAATCTGTTCTCTGTATCGGTGAGCTTGGTTTGTTTGTTTTTTTAATTTTTGTTTTTGTTTAGATTCCATATGTAAAGTGAAATTATACAGAAATTATACGTATTTATCTTTCTCTGACTTTTCTCAGCATAATGCCTTCAAGGTCCATTCATGTTGTTGCAAATGGAAAGATTCCCTTCTTTTTTATGGCTGAATAGTATTCCATGTATATGTGTACCACATTTTCTTTAATGATAGACATTTAGGTTGTTTCCATATCTTGGTTATTGTAAATAAAGCTGGAATCAACATGGGGGTGCAGATATCTTTCAAGTTAGTGTCTTCATTTTCTTTAGAAGTGGAACTTTACTACTGTTTTCCATAGTGGCTGTACCTGTAGTATTATTGTTTTTAATGTGGAGTTGTTTATATATGCTAGAAATGAGTGATTTGTCAGATATGTGGTTTGCACAATTAGTCATTTAATCTTCATGCCAACCTATGAAGTGGAAACTAAAATTATTTCAATATACTAGATGAGGAAGTTGAGGCACTGAGTGTTAGCACTATGGCTGGTACTCAGCCAATGTGCAGGAAATAATAATTTACTGAGCACTTTATGCCAGAATCTGCTTTTCTTTTTTTTTTTTCGTTGATTTCAGAGAGGAAGGGAGAGGGAGAGAGAGATACAAACATCAATGATGAGATAGAATCATTGATCGGCTGCCTCCTGCACGCTCCACACTGGGGATCCAGCCTCCAATCTGGGCATATGGCCTGACCAGGAATCGAACCATGACCTCCTGGTTCGTAGGTCGTTGCTCAACCACTGAGCCATGCCAGCCAGGCCAAGAATCTGCTTGTCTTAAGTTGAGTCCCTCCAAAATAAGATTAGGCACCAAGGCAAGGATATGGTACAAGACATGTAGCTGGGAGAGGATCCCAGGAAATAGTGAGAGAGGGGAAGAGATGGGGAAGGGAGGTGCTTCTGTGGACACATGGGGCTCAAACTCCCTGGGCACCCTCTGAGAGACTGTGAGGGACATGTCTCTGAATCCAATAGTTGCACTGAGCAGCCTCAAGGCTGTGGTGTTTATCCACCATCTCCCAGTCCTGATTGGCTGATAGGAGTGTCTGGGGCATTAATTCTGCCACCCTTCACCTGCGCTGCTGCTTGAGCTAAGCATATTCCCGTGTAGAGAGTGTGTGTGGGAGAGAGAGGGGTGAGGGAGGTAGACCTGGGAAGCCGCTGGCAGGTACAGGCAAACGGAACTATCTTCAAGGGACATGGGTGAGTGCTGGCAGCCTCTGCAGCACTACTTTAAGCACTTAACCTATTAACTCATTCTATCCCTGCAACAACTCTATGAAATGAGCACGATTTCTATCCCCATGACAACCGAGCTCCCAAATACTCACACATACATATTAAAGAAATGAAACTCCTACAAAGCGGTACTGAGTTCTGGGCAGTGCACTCTGAAATTTTCCGGTTGTTTTAAAATTGCATAGTTTTTAAAATGCTATTTTTCACCCACTAAATTGTTTTCAAAACCCAGTAATGGGCTGCAATCCAGCTTTGGAAAAAATGGTGCCCTCACATTCTATTTAACAGGACAATGTTGATGACGGTGATGATGTCATAGGTCTGGCATCAGGCCTGGTGCCCAGAAGGTGCCCAGCGAATGTTGGTTTCCTTTGCTTGCCCTTCTTGGCAAACCAGAGCTTCTGAGCAGCTGCCTCCCAGATTTGCAGACAGAGGCCTGGGCGGGCCCCAGTCCGTCTCCTGCTCTGACCCAGACTTGCTCCATGGGGTCTGCCCAGCCTCCTCTCTGGGGAGGGACACCATCTTGGACTGTGACCTGCAAGTCACCAGCTCTCCAGAGGCCAGCCCCTCCTTGGAAGGCGAGGTTGTGCCCTGTCCCCACGACGCTGTCACTTCCTTCCCCCAAGTCTTTCTGAGTGAGGATTGTGCCTCTAATCAGGATGGAGACGCAGCTCATTACAAGCTGGTGAGGCAACGGCTCTGTGCTCCAGGCCCGAGACAGGCTGTCTGGGAGCCCGGCCAGTCCCCCGCTGCCCTAGACTCCAGGGCAGTGGCCTCAGAGAAGAGCAGGCCCACTGGCTTTGTTTGTCCCAAGGGACACAGGCGGACAGACACTCTGCTGAGACTTCCACCACTTCCACTGTTGCAACAACTCTGCCATGCTCAGACGATGAGTTTCATCAACGTTCCGGCCGCTTCCAAAAGCATCAAAGCGGCATCTATCACTGTAACTGGCATTTATTGAATGTTTATATTTATTGCACTAAACACTGCTTAATGCTTATGTGCAACATGGTGAGTCGTCCTTACAGCAAACCCACGAGATAGGCATAATTGTGCCCACTCTACAGATGCAGAAACTGAGGCATGGAATATTTTGGTAACTTGACAAGCTCATCAGGCAGCCATACCCACTGTTCCCACTGATTCCATACCTGCCTCGCATAGCCAGGTTGCCTGCAAGAAAGTGGCCTACAGTTCCCCCTCCTCTGTGTTCCAGCCCTGGCTTCACTCTGTACAGTGGCCAGGTGACTTCCAACAGGTGACGTCGCTTCTCTGAGCCAAGTTGGCCTCATCCCTAAAGCAGTTCCTAATGGCACATCTTGCTAATGAAATAATGTGTAAAAGGCATCTCTAGAGCTCCTAACACATTAGAGGCGCTCAATAAATCTATGTATAAAAGAGCCAATTCAGCTCTTCTCCCACTGATCAGGCAGCACCCCGCAGCCAGTTCCCATGATGTCACCGACCTGAGGGGGATAGCAGCCGATCTGGAACCCGCCCCTCCACCCCCCTATGCTCCCAGGCTCCTCGCACTTGTGCCTTGTCTGGTCCCTGCCCGGCCACACTGACCTCCCCGGGCAAAAATCTCCAGAGTAACGAATATTTCATAGGACTATGAAGAAGGCATTTATTTTCTCCCCTCCACCCGGGAGGAGGGGAATACAGGAGTTGAGTGTGGCGGCTGCAGAGCCCGGTGCCGAATTCCTCGTTAGCTGCAGTTTAATTACTGCCTACAGTATTGGTTTTAATAACTACGTCTCAATTAGTTGCTTGTTGCTTCAGAAATAATTACTGATAGTGCCCCTTTGCCTTTGTTTTAATTCCTGCTTCATTCCCAAGCTGCAGGAATCTGAATTGAGTTGGGCATTTTTTCGCTGAAAAAGTGGGAGTTCTGGGGTGCTGGAGGAATGTTTAAACAGAACTGTGGGTTCAGCTGGGGCACGTGTGTCTGCATGAGATGAGCGGAGGGGTGGCAATGACTATTTCTCCCCGGAAGACATCTCTGCAGAGAATACCCAGGCCCTTTGTCTTGAGCAAAGGATGAGGATGGGGTTCTGCTATCAAGATCAGGTGGGTCTGAGACACGCCACCCACCACTCAGACCTCCGAGCTGCTGGCCTCCAGTTGTGAGCCATGCCAGGATCATGCTCCTCCGTGTACCCGGGTTCCAGGCCTCAGTCACTGACCATGGCAGCCACAGGCACAGCCAGATGGCAGAGCTGTGTTTGGGTGTGAGGAGGGGGTGTGCTGTTTCTTCTGTGGGAGCAGAGCCCCAATCTCAGCCACACTTCTGACGTGTAGCCTAACGGGGCCTTTCGACTGCACTGAAGAGGCCTTGGGGATACCAGGGCACCTCGGAGGTCGCACTGCACTGTGGCAGGTGCAGGGAGTGGCCCCTGTGCTCTGGCAGAGCTGTGCATGGGTAAGACCCTCCGTGGTTTTATTCCAGGCTAAGGGTCTCCAAGCTTTGGAATTCGTCTTCGGTCTGACCTGCTTTCCTGCTGCTGTGCCTTTTTAACTTTTATTCTATCACACCTGTAAGAATATGGTAGCACCGTGGAGCTACCGTCTATTTTGGTTAATATATTTTTATTGATTTTAGAGGGGAAGGAAGTGGGAGAGAGAGATGGAAACATCAATGATGAGAGAGAATCATTGATCGGCTGCTTCCTGAACACCCCACACTGGGGATCAAGCCTGCAACCCAGGCATGTGCCCTGATTGGGAATCACACTGTGACCTGGTTCATAAGTTGACATTCAACCACTGAGCCATGCTGGCCGGGCGGAGCTATTGTCTATTGAAGCCGTGTAGCGATTACAACTAACATGTATTAGGTACTTATGTGGCGACATTTTTCTAAGTGCTTCGGATGTATTTACTCGTTTAATCCTCATAGGTAACTCTCTGGAGTAAGTATAATTAGTATCATCAGCCCTGATTTACAGATGAGGAAACTGAGGCACACAGAAAGGTTAACTACTTTGTTCAAGGTCACCCAGCCCCCAAGTGGCAGGGCTGGGGTTTCCTTCTCAGGTACTCAGTCTCCACGGCCAAGCTTTTGACCACAAGGTAATCCTGCTTCTGAGGGACCGGGTCTGCTCTGATTAATATATTCTTTCATGGACAGATTTTGTTTTTGTCTTTTTCAAATTCTTGTGTTGAGTTTCTATTCCATGGTATTTTCCCAAAGCGTCTCCCCATGTGGACCCTCCGGGGCAGCTCCCCACAGGTGCCCTCGGCTCTCGGTTTCTGCAGCTTCAGTGATTAATGAAACGGACAGGAAACCTTCTGGACCTGGCCCATGGGCTGCGACCCAGGCTGCCGTCATTTTGAGGTGGCAAAGCTCTCTTCCTCATCACCAGCCAGCAATCAGCCCTCCTCAATGTGTCCTGTCCCTCTTCCCGCATGACCCACCTGTCCAGGGAAGAAGCCACATTGCTGAGCCAGGCATTTGCTTTCTCCCATCGCAGTCTTTGGGCTCTTTCCCCCTGAGAATTCTTTCCAATGAAATTGCAAAGTGTTTGGCCCCAGGAACCTGCTGACCTCAATTCATCCTTTCCCGTGGTCTTCTTCTTACCTCCTGTTCACTGAATCCCCAACCACGATGCTGTGTTATTGTGAACCTGCTTTTGGAGGTTCATTGGGAGAACCATGTCTACAAGGCAAAATGCTCCATTTCATCCCGGACACAAAGGGGCCCTCTGAGGGTGCAGAGGGTTTGGGATTAAGGAAATAAGCAAACAGGCCTGGCCTTTGAGGAGAGGCGTGTGGGAGGGCGGGGAGGAAAAGCAAACTGCTTCATAAACCTGCGCCTCAGTTTATTTAGACAAGGGGGGCTTACTTGTGTTCATTCTATAGGCATGTCCCAGGGTTCCCAGGAATGCCCTGTAATCTCCTCCAGGGCCACGGGGGCTCTTGACGGCCAATGTTCTTGAAGTGCCAGGTGAAGTGTGAGGTGCTATCTTATTTGAGAACCAGCAGGAGAACGACCTGGTCCCTTTTCCCAGTTACCGGGGCCTCCTTTTCTGTGTGGGGTGGAGGGAGGCCCCTCCTCTCTCCAGCTTTCTCCCTCTAGTATCTGTCTAGAAAAATCTCAAGCCTCAAGGGCTGCTATCTCTTCTTTTCCTCTCCCTCCAAACTGATCTGCATCCCTGTCTTGGTTTGGCTCCTCCGGAACAGACCCCGAGGGGAGGGTTTCATGCAAGCAGTTTTGGGGAGTGATTCCAGGAAGTCTTATGCAAGAGTGGGGAGTGAGACAAAGAAAGGAGAAAGCCAATAAAAGGTGCACTCGTGGCTGGGTAACTGTGGGAGCGGGGCTCGATCCCGTTGGGGACCCTCTGAGGGACTGTGTGGGACACACCGCACAATTATCCCGCTGATGGGGGTTATTGTCCACCAGCTCACATGCCTCGTTGGTTGAGGGGTGCTCCTGGGTGTGAGCACCCAGCACCTGGCCTGATCTGTTTGATGATCAAGCATTTCTCTCAGAGTGAGAACGCCCCCAGGCAGAGGGGGGCTGTCACTGTCTGTGAGTGACCCCTCGGCTAAGCCAGCAGTCAGGCCAGGTCAGCCACAGTGTCTGTTAAAGGAACTGAATGTTCTAACACTGCGTGCGGGAGCGTGGACTGGAATGGTAGCAATGGTTACTACTTACCTCTAGCCAGGGACAGGTATATTCATGCCATTGGTCTCCCCAAACCTTTGAGGGGGGTCATTGTCTGCAGTACAGCATTGCAGCTGAGAACACGGACTCTGGAGCCAGAGCGACTGGGTTCAAATCTCAGCTCTTCTGCTGAGCAGTTGTGTGACTCAGGCAACTTCGCCTCTTTGAGCCTTAGTTTTCACACCTGCAAAATGGGGGTAATGATCATACTCATTTTATAGGGTTGCTTTGAAGATCAAAATAGTCAATACACATAAAAGCACAAGAGTAGCCGGCATGCATAAGGTGTTCAGTGCGCACTCGCCATGGCACCATTCTATAGACGAGGAGGTGGAAGCTCAGGGCGGTTGTCCCGAGCTGAAGGTGGTGCAGCCACGGCAGGTGGGGGACCTCCCCTTGGGCTTTCTGCAGCAGCCATCACCATTTCTCTACTGTACCACATGACTTTGTAATCATTGCTCTGTGGGAAAGCACTTTATAAACTGTAAAGTGCTCCACAAATTCTTTGGTTATGTGCTATTTCCTGGTCCTTGTAACAGCAGTACATTCTTGTTCTCTTAAGAGCTCTAGTCTGGTCTTTGAATTCTGCTATCTGTCATTGCTGTATAGCTGGCACTGGGCACAGTGCCTGGTTGGATGTCAGCTAAGTGGACGAGTTATCAAAGGCCCCTGGATGGCCCTGCTGACCCTGCCCATCACAGCCCACACCTTGGAACTCCTACTACGTGCCAGGCATGCGTCTAGAGACTAGAAGTATAGCAATGGAGAAAAGGGACTAAGCTGCTGCTATAGTAGGGCTCACATCTAAAAGGAAGAGAGAGAAGAAACCCGAAGAAACAAAGATTTACACTATAACTGGTAGTAAGAGCTAAAAATAGAAATAAAGCAGAGAAAGGGGTGTCACGAGGGAGAGAAGGTTTATATCTGAGGTTCAAGGCAGGTCTCTCTGAGGAGAGGTGACATCTGAGCAGAGCCTGAAGAAGTGAAGGAGAGAGTCCTAAGATTTCTACAGAACAATGTTCTAGGCCAGTGATGGCGAACCTTTTGAGCTCGGCGTGTCAGCATTTTGAAAAACCCTAACTTAACTCTGGTGCCGTGTCACATATAGAAATTTTTTGATATTTGCAACCACAGTAAAACAAAGACTTATATTTTTGATATTTATTTTATATATTTAAATGCCATTTAACAAAGAAAAATCAACCAAAAAAATGAGTTCACGTGTCACCTCTGACACGCGTGTCATAGGCTCGCCATCACTGGTCTAAACTATATGACATTAAACTGATGGAAGCTGTTAGCAGAGCCCAGCAAGGACCCACGATTCAGAGTCAGAATGATGGACTTGACAATAAGCTAAGTGAGTGGGAGACACTGCCATTCACAGGATGTTCAGTGGTGAAAGGAACAAGAAATCAAGCCCACAGCATCTACTAAATGCAAAAAGATTTACACATGCGCCTTTTAGATAGCAGGCACACGGAACTTCCAATGGCGTGAGGTTCTCAGCAATCTTCCAAATGTAAACAAAAAAAAATGTGTGTTAGCTTATGTTTTTTGTACAGGTCAGGCTCTTCAAACTATTTTTCATGTATTAATTTGTTGCTATTTCACAGCTAGGTTATCAATTGAGAAATACTCTTTTCATATTTTACAGGTGAAAATCCATGACACAGAGAGTTTAAGTAACATTTCCAATGTCAAATGACCGTTAGTAAACTAAGTTGCTGGGATTAAATTCCAAGCAATTTAGCATCAGCGTCCATCCTCTCACAGTGGAAGTTCATCCTTATGGTCCACAATTCAATAAGTTGCACTTTGCAATATTGTTGTGTCGAGCTATGTTCTAAACACCTCACAGGTATAACAACCTTTGAAACTAAGGTACTAAGAGGTGAATGGACTTAAGTTCTAGCTCCTGAGTTGCAGACCCGGGAGTGAGCCCAGACATGTTCCCGACGACCACTATGCAGGCCGATCACTGGCTTTTTAAATTTTAATCTTTTTATTTATTTCGGAGAGAGAAAGGGAGAGGGAGAGAGAGATAGAAACATCAGTGATGAGAGAGAACCACCGATCAGCTGCCTCCTGCACTCCCCCCACTGGGGATCGAGTCCACAAGTTGGGCATGTGCCCTGACCAGGAACTGAACCGTGACCTCCTGGTTATAGGTCGACACTCAACCACGGAGCCCTGCTGGCCGGCCGGGCTGGCCGCTGGCATTTTGAGAGGTCTGGGAGCGGGCAGGGCAGGGGGTGTTTCCTGAGGAACAAAACACCCAGAGGAGATGCTGCTGCACCTCCCCGGCCCTCAGCCTCCCCGCAGCCCCTACTCTCATCTGCAGCTTTTGGCTTTTAGGGGGAGCCCTCTCCCAAGGGCCACAGGACCATCCGTCCTCTAGGCCGATTTTAAGGGCATTTACCAATTTCTCTGGTTCTGTTTGTGGAGTGCTGGCTTTGTTTCTATCTACTTAAAATAATACACGGCGGGGAAAATAGTGACTTGGTGGAAATGTTTAAATATCCGAACCGCAAACCATTTCCAAATATTATTTTTAAAAAGGAAAAAAATAATGAAAAATGGCCCAGGTCCTGCTCAGCTGAGAAGGCCTGTCCGAGAGAGCGTGTGAGGACGGGGAGGCGCGGAGGAGGAGGGCGGGGCCGCCTCCCAGGCTTCCTGGGAAGGCTTCTTTCAAAAGGCTTTCTTCCAGCAAGGACCCTGCAAAATGGGTCGTTTCTTTGCTTAGCCTCATCAGATTTCAGACTTAGGGGGCCTTAGGGTTCAAGGCCCGGGGCTGGGCTGTGCTGTCTCCCAGGGCAGCCCTGTTAATGTGTAGTCCCACCCAACCTGCCGCTCGTCCTGAGTCTGTGAGTGAGAGCTGGCCCATTATTCCAGAAAATCCGGGGGCCTGTGCAATCACACCCATTCAGAGGCAACAGATTAATGGGAATTCATGAGAGGTCTGCATTCGGGACTGGGTTGAATGCTATAATTTTATCTGTTTGAGTTCCATTTATGCACTCAGAATTATGTAGAGGCAGTTACCCGGCTCTCTCTTGGGGGCCACGGGGGGCCCTGGCTTTATTGCAGAGTTGGGAATAATTTGCGATTGGCTTCTTGCCACACAAGCCACATTCTTTGTTTGGCTGTCAAGATCCGGCATGGGCTGACCTTGCTTACTTGCTATTTATTTCAAAATGTATTAGACGTTGGCTACTATTATGGGCCAGGTAATTTGCTGGATGCTTTCACATGTGTTGCATTATTAATCCTCACCCCAATTCTAAAGTCAAAATGTTATAATACTTACTTATAGATTAGGAAGCTGAGGCTCAGAGAGGTCAGCTGGCCCCAGATGTCACAGCTGACAGGGTCAGAGCCCCAAAGCTCCTCTCTGACCCCACCTCTATCTCCCACCTTTCTCCTCATTGCCTGCCTCCCCTCCCCAACCCTCCCCACTGCTTCCTGCTCTGCTCAGCCCCAACTCCACCTCTTTGTTCCCAGGGCTGCTGCAAGCATGCACCTAGTGTCAGTCAAATCCAGATCTCCAAGCCCTGCCCTGGCCCCTGTTCATTCTCCAGAAGAGCACATAGCGGGAACCCCAAAGGCCATGAGGGTGCAAGGACACTCTAAATGACCTGTGCCTAGAGATACAGCACCCGAGCATCATGGGAGTCCAGAGAGAGGTCTCCTGCAAGTCCCTCTTCTTGTTTCTCTATCATCCTTTATTGTATGTTTTCTCAGGCTAACTGCTATCCCAAAGGTGGGCCTGACCTGAGATCTTGACAGAAATGCAGAATCTCAGGCCCCAATCCAGATCGGCTGACTCAGGATCTGCATTATAACAAGATCCCCCAGTGACTCAGAGCTTGTCTCCTGACATTGGAGGTGCCCGGCTCTAGCTGGTGTGCACCCTTCACACCACAGCCCAGGTCCCAGGACTGGGAAGGGAGCAGGGAGTTTGCCCAAGGCTGTGCTCCATTCTGCCTCCTCACTGGCTAGCGGCCCCCTCTCGGCTTGTGTCCCTCTGGGTCTGGTGAGGCACCGTGGAGAATGGTGCTCCATCCTGCATTCGATAGGAGACCTAGCTTCACAGTTAGCCCTTCAGCTTCTGCTCAGCTAGGCCCTGGGGGTGGGTTGTGTGACCCCAGTCCTGACTTCCCTCCCAGTTCCTTGGTGTCTACCCTTGGAACTGGGAGCCATCTTGGCCCAGAGCAGACGAGATGAATCCTTTCAGTGTGCCTGTCCTCACAGGAACAGATGCAGAGGTGAGGGCAGGGACCGGCTAGACATGGGGACGGGCTCTGCTCACTTTGCCATCATGAGCGTTGGGCAGGGCAGCTGAAGAGGCACTGCCTTTCCAAGCAGAGCTGGGGCAGCTGTCATCTGAGGCTGCAGCCAGAAGACGGCTGGTGCTACATTTAGATGTATTTGGCCTCTGCTTGAGCCGATACTGCCAGCTTCCTACCCCATCACAGGATTGTACTCCTTGCCCACGCAAAGGCACTTCTCCTTGCAGGCTGACCTCCCCACTCACAGCTCAGCCCTTTTCCTTCGCAGCCTTGGAGCCTCTAATGAATGAGTGTGGCTTGACTGATGGGAAAGAAACGGGTCCATTAAGCAGGAAGGGAACTCAGTTCACAGGCTTCTTAATCACAGCAGGTAGGAGAAGCTTCGGGCATGTAGGGAACCAAGGAAACAAATATTTCATCCCTTTTGGAAACCTTTCAGCAGAGATTCCTCTAACAAGAAAAGCGAACACAGAACCTTGACTTATTTCTTTACTATCCTTTATTTATTTATTTTTTCACCCGAGGATATTTCTTCCATTGATTTTTAGAGAGAGTGGAAGAGAGATGGAAAGACAGAGAGAAACATCGATGTGAGAGAGACACACCGATTGGTTGCCTCCTGCACGAGCCCCAACCAAGACCTAGGCCTGGGTAGAGCCTGCAACCAAGGTACATGCTCTTGACCAGAATCAAACCTGGGACCCTTTGGCTCACAGGCCAATGCTCTAGCCCCTGAGCCAAACCAGTTAGGGCCTTTATTTTTATTCCAGATCAGGAGGCTACATGCAAGGGCTACCATGTATTGAGGGCTTACTTCTCTCCATGGACTGTGCCATGCACATAAGAGCATTATCTCATTGTGTACCCAGAGCCACCCCATCCTCTCATGTTACAGATGAGGAAAAGAACAGTGACAGATGAGGAAAAGAACAGTGACAGATCTAGGGACCACAAGTGCTAGGAGCCAATTCCAGTCCAGCTTTCCACACCACTATGTCCTACCACCTTCCAGCAGGGCAAATGGGCTCTGTTATGGGGTCCTTCTCATAGGACTCACATTGAACTGTAAAGGGTAGGTGTGTTTATAAATGGTAAAATGCCATAGGGACGCTTTCTTGGGCCTCCACTCCCCCGTCTTATTTGCCTCATGCCCCGTCTTGCACAAAACCCAGAACACCAGCTGAAGACCAGCCGATTCACTGTGAAAAGAAAGCACAAGAAAAGCAAAGCCAACTGCCCTGCAGGGCTTACTAGTGCGTGAACACAGCGATGCCCTGGATGTGTTTCAGAGGAAGGGGTGCCCAGGCCAAGTCCACTTCACCATGCGAGCTTGTCTCCACACAAAGGTTCCATTGAAATGAGAGCTCCATTTGTTTTGAGGAAATCTGTCCTGTGTCAACTATGATCTGGGGGAGAAAAGACATCCATTTGCCATATGGGCAAGTCTCATCACACACACACACACACACACACACACACACACACACACACACCCTTCCTCCTACGAAACCCAGTTGTACACTCTAGGAACTATCATCTCTCTTGTGAGAAAGTGTTTCCTCTCTCTCTTTTCCTGCTGCTACTGTAACAAATTACCACTAACTTTGTGACTTGAAACAACACAAATTTATTTTCTGGAGGTCAGAGTCCAAACTCAGGGTGTCCGTAGGGCTTCCAGAGGCTGTAGGCTTGTCCTTTCAGTTTCTAGAGGCTTCCCACAGACCACGTCTTACGGCCCCCCAATGCACCCCCTTTCCCACCAGCAATCAGTCCCATCATTGTGACCTCCGTTTTCATCGGCACACTCCCTTCTCCTGCTCTTCCGCTTTCCTCTTCCATCTCCAAAGGCCCTGTGATCACATTGGGTCCACCTGGGTAATCCGGGATAATCTCCCTATTTTCAGATCCTTAACTTAATCACATCTGCAGAATTACCTTTGTCATGTAAAGTAACTTCTTCTCAGGCTCAGGGAATTAGGTCTCCGACATCTCTAGAGGGCCATTGTTCTCCTATTTAAAGGCAGTTAACACTGCCAGGCCAGAATGGCTCAGGTGGTTGAGCATCATCCCATGCATCAGAAGGTTGCCAGTTCCATTCCTGGTCATGGCACATACCTGGGCACATATGGAAGACAACGATGTTTCTCTCTGTCTCTCTGTTTAAGCACATCTTTAAGTATGACCTTGGGTGAGGATTAAAAATAATAATAATTAGTAACAATAATAATAATAAAAGCAGATAACACCATGACATTTATTAATTAAATAATAAGATGCAGCCCTAACCTGTTTGGCTCAGTAGATAGAGCGTCGGCCTGCGGACTCAAGGGTCCCAGGTTCGATTCCAGTCAAGGGCATGTACCTGGGTTGCGGGCACATCCCCAATAGGAGGTGTGCAGGAGGCAGCTGATCTGTGTTTCTCTCTCATCGATGTTTCTAACTCTCTATCCCTCTCCCTTCCTCTCTGTAAAAAATCAATAAAATATATTTTAAAAAAATAAGATGCAGGCATGTTTTAAGTCATTTACATTACTGCCAAAAGACAGTAACCAATTCCAAATATAAAAATAGAACTAGAGTTGAAGTTGAAAGTTGAGAAAAGGGAAAGGAGGGGAGGGAGAGGCAGAGAATGCAGAATACTTGATATCGAAATACAGGTGTGTGGAAATACAAGCGAAGGGAGACTTGCAGGGGAGGTGGGGGAGGAGAGGAATATGAAGGGAGGCTGGAGGGAAGGAAAGGTGTTACCATGGAGGGGGCAGCACGACAAAGGCCTAAAGGAAAGCCCGTCCCTCCTGGTGCTGTAGTTGGGGGCTTGCAGGTGAGTCTCCCTTGCTAGACACTGAGCCCTTTGGGAGCAGGGCTCCTGTCTTCACTTCCGTGCACCCTGAAGGTTTAGCAGAGGACCTGACCCCTGCGGGCCTCACCCAGCCTTAACTAGGGGGATGTTACCATTCCGGATCTAGGTGCAGTTGAACAATTGTCTTGGCCACGTGAGGCTCTGTGTTCTCAAAGATTCTGCTCCCTCTCTATCCTCAAAGCCTGAGAGGGAGGGAGAAGGTGCTGAGCGGGCTGATCCCTTGGCTTAAGTCATGGGTAACTGAAACCCACCAGCAATAAACAGCTAACCCTTACTGAGCTCTTACCATGCCTCTTCCTGTCATCCTTGTAGGCCAGGAACTAATATAACCCCCATTTCAAGGTGAGAACACTGAAGCTGGGGCCCCACCTCAGATGCCCCTAAACGGGTCGGAGAGTTGCTTCCTGAAGGGCTGCCATCACTTGGCCAGCAAGAGTCAATCCTTCGATTTGGCAGCAGCCTCATGCCCAGGAACATGAGTAAGGGTAACAGAAAGTTGAACTCTCAGTTCCTGAAGTGAATATCCCTTTATTCCATCTGCATTAGTTCAACTCAATCATTTGTTTCCCTTCATGATTCAACATTCTTCCAAAAGGGATTTGAGAAGGTTTAAAATATAAGAGCTAATATAAGATAATAACCTATATGTAGATGAGGAAGTTAGAGTAAAGTGGAAAATAAAGGGGGGGGGACCTGCCTTGGGCTCAGATATGCCACATTGATGTGGTCTACAACTTTGGCTCTGAGCTTTCTATGAAACAAACTCCCTTTGAAGCCTCAGAAATCTCTTATTGCTTTCTAATACGTACATCACATCAACAACTTCTCACAGGTGAAGTGCCTCATAGCCTGGAGAGCTTGGTCACAGCCTACCCACATCCAGTTCTCACACAGCCTTTAATCTTAGGGAGGAAGCCCTGAGGTCCATCAGCTTAAGCACAGCATAGTGTGGGCACTTACTCTTTGTAGTTCCGGCAGATAGGTGAATAGGTAGATGGATGGATGGGTGGATGATGGATGGATGAATGAATGGATTATGGATAGATTGATGGCGGATGGATGAATAGAGGATGGATGATTGGATGATGGCTGGCTGGCTGGATGGATAGATAGATGATGGATAAAAGGGTGGATGGATGGATGGGTGAAGAATGGGTGGATGGATGGATGGATGGATGGATATAGTGGTAAAAGCCTGGTTCTGTCTGTCTACATTCCTGGACATGGGCACTTCCTTGTAGTTCTAGAAGATAGGGGGATAGATGGATTCTCCCTCTGGAATCAGGCCAGACCCTTCCCAGATCACAGGGACCCAGCTGGCAAAACTCCACAACTGGCTGGGGTCCACCCAGTGTCTGAGCTGAACATATGGACCAGATGGGAAGCTTTAGGAAAAGAGATTGTGCTGTTATCTTGCTTTTTTGTTATTGTTCTGAATATGTCTTCCTGTTTCCTCTCCCTGCCCTCACCTCTGCATCAGACAGGCCTTGGCTGTGGGTGGATCTCCTGGGCAGTGCTGCCCTTGGCCTCCCAGGCAGGGAGTGTCCTGTTGTTCACTAGGTGGTGGGGAGTCAGCCACCCTGTGCCCTGCCCAGGCTGTAGTAACCATGTGTGGATGAGGTGGGAGGAGATCTGACTGTTCCTGGGATCCAGGCCTGGCCCCACCACTAACCCTCCCCAGGACTTGAAGGGGTCCCTGCAACTCTCCCAGCCCAAGTGTCACTGGGTATAAAAGAACTTTGCCTGATGGGTAAGAGCCAAGCTGCCAGATTTGGAATCTCTGCTGCAGCTGTATGACCTTCAGCAAATTAGTTAACTTTCCTGGGCTCCAGTTTCATTAATAATACTATTACTTACCTCAAAGGTTTGTAATGAGGATTAAATAAGTTAGTTTATGTAAGGTGATTAGCACAGTGCCTGGCCTATTGTAAGCAACTTAATAAATGTAAAATGAGTAAAACCAAAATTGCCTTGCCCACCTCTTAGATTTGCTGTAAAACCCAAATGAGTCATAGTTCATGCAATACATAATTACTGAGCACTTTCTACATGCCCAACCTGGTGTTAGGTGGCCTAAGGGCAAGCTGCCTGCCTTTAGGGGCCCTTTTGTGAAAGGGCTTTGCAAACCGCAGGGCTGTTGAGGTAAGAGGGAGGGTGGTGGTTTTGCCATGTGTGAGCCTCTGAGACAGAGGTCCTTAAAACATGGCCAGCAGCACAACCTTCTTCAGATGGAGTTTATGCAGAATTCTGATTGATAAAGTAAATAAAATCAGGACAGCTCTGGCTGGGTGGATGGGGGGTGAGGCAGGGGGCTTGATCCTGCTAGTCCTGCTGTCTGCTCCTCTGTTCTCCAGCCCTAGCCCCTCATGGCCCTGGAGGCACCCCCCAGAAATCTCGTGGCTGCTCAGAACACAGATGAAACCCTTGGACCTGGAGGTGGCTGATAAACCTACATTGACACATCATTATCACCCAAAGTCCATAGTTTACATTGGGGGTCACTCTTGACACCTTAGCCTCTTTTAAACACGCATCTCCTAGTGTGCTGGGTGCATGTCTGGATGCTGGGGGACAGGCACCCAGCTCCCTGGCCAGGTGCAGAGGGAAAGCTGAGTGGAGGCACCTGCTCCACAGCTGTGACTTTCACTGTTTTCTGGACCTTTTACTTAAAGACTCCTCTGACCACCAAAAAATCTTCACTTTTAACATTTAACACGGTCCTCTCCTTGGTGACTTTTATACCACCTTCTGTACCAATCCTTCATGTTCAAAATAATGACCAAAAGAGAAACCACAATGGCCCCACCAGATGGCTGCCGGCCCCAAGCTGAGGGGTGGGATGGGTGATTTATATTCATCCCCTGAGAAGCTAGGGTCACTGGTGCCCACTGGACTGTTTGGCTGACTTCCCTCAACAAAAAATAGATAGATAATAGGTAGATAGATAAAAAATATTATGTAGGTATAGCTACATATGTATTTATATATTATATATATAGAGAGAGATAGATACATAATAACTACAGTTTTTCATCACCTAAGTAGATTTACATTCATATTTGAATTCCATATGGGGAAACTTGCTTACCATCTCTGTGTCTCTATTTCCTCATTTGTAAAATTGGTTGTTGTAAAAATCAAATATGGTAACATATGTGAAGTGCTTAGGACAGTGCCTGCCACCAGGTGAATATTCAATAAGTGTTAGTTGTTATTTTTGCAGTTACTGTTATTATAAATGCATCATATATATATTATATTCAATAATATATTTGACATGAGCAGTGCTATAATGAATCGGCTCTAACAGGGGCCGCACTGGAGGCCGCAATGGGATGACTCGAGTCCATTGCCTGTGGCAGTGTGGGGGTGTGAGCTTGTCCTAACAGCTGTCACATAGCCAGTGCCAGTGGTAGGCATTAGGCTTAAATTTCATTTCATTGACACCTAGCAAAGTGACCATCAGGGCAGGCTTGTTTTCCCTCTCAGAAAACTGAAGCCGTAGCCCATCAGCTGGAGACTCTGTATCAGGTGCTGGGACACCCCACCCTCCATGCAGCCCCCACCCCAACCCTGTCAGCAAAGCACCTCTCTCCCACCCCGTTTTCCAGCAGTTTGTTTTCACGATTCCCCACTTTATCTGACAGCCCACACACAGCTACAGGGCGCAGGGCCTCTCTCCAGGCTGCACAAGTTTTACAAGCGGCGCATAGTGGAAACATTGGCAGGTTGTATTCTGTATTTTTTCAATTTTTCCAAAATACAGTCCTGCACACTGTGTATGTGTCCACATTCAGATGTCCGTGTCTGTGCCCGAAGCCCAGGGCATGTGGTGTCTGGGTACTGTGTGTGAGTATTATAATGTGGGCCCACCTCTCCTCACCAGGGTTCAAAGATAGCAATGTCTGCCTTTGGTGGAGGTGGAGGTGGTGGTGGTGGTGCGTGTGTGTGGTATTTGTGAATCTCTGGGCTGGCCTGCCTCCCCCAAGCAGTGTGCAAAGGCTCACTCCCCCTGTGCGTGTGTGTTTGTGAGCCTGGGCACATGCCCACCTCTCTCCCCAGGGTGTCCACAGACACGTGTAAACTATCCTTCACTTGTCTTGTGGAGACTCTCCTAGGACGCTCTGGCCCAGTGGAGCAGGGAGAGCTGGGAGAAGGGAATGTTTAGTCTGGAAGGCAGGCAGGCAGCCCGAGACTCCCTGTGGGGCACTCAGTCGGGTGAGTGGGACGCCAGGGCTGCTCCAAGTGCCCTGGCTGGTGGGGAGGACTGGGCTGTCCCTGCGCCAGGACCCAAGGTGCTGGGTGTTCCTGCTTGGGCAGCGTGGGGCTCAGGAAGGCTCTTCTGGCACAAGTGATGAGCTGCTCTCACCAACCCCAGCTCCATTGAAACAGGTTCCTTATTTTTCTTGTTTTCCAATTCTTGGTTCTTCTAAGTCCTCCATCCCCACTTTATCTGACAGCCCACACACAGCTACAGGGCGCAGGGCCTCTCTCCAGGCTGCACAAGTTTTACAAGCGGCGCATAGTGGAAACATTGGCAGGTTGTATTCTGTATTTTTTCAATTTTTCCAAAATACAGTCCTGCACACTGTGTATGTGTCCACATTCAGATGTCCGTGTCTGTGCCCGAAGCCCAGGGCATGTGGTGTCTGGGTACTGTGTGTGAGTATTATAATGTGGGCCCACCTCTCCTCACCAGGGTTCAAAGATAGCAATGTCTGCCTTTGGTGGAGGTGGAGGTGGTGGTGGTGGTGCGTGTGTGTGGTATTTGTGAATCTCTGGGCTGGCCTGCCTCCCCCAAGCAGTGTGCAAAGGCTCACTCCCCCTGTGCGTGTGTGTTTGTGAGCCTGGGCACATGCCCACCTCTCTCCCCAGGGTGTCCACAGACACGTGTAAACTATCCTTCACTTGTCTTGTGGAGACTCTCCTAGGACGCTCTGGCCCAGTGGAGCAGGGAGAGCTGGGAGAAGGGAATGTTTAGTCTGGAAGGCAGGCAGGCAGCCCGAGACTCCCTGTGGGGCACTCAGTCGGGTGAGTGGGACGCCAGGGCTGCTCCAAGTGCCCTGGCTGGTGGGGAGGACTGGGCTGTCCCCGCGCCAGGATCCAAGGTGCTGGGTGTTCCTGCTTGAGCAGTGTGGGGCTCAGGAAGGCTCCTCTGGCACAAGTGATGAGCTGCTCTCACCAACCCCAGCTCCATTGAAACAGGTTCCTTATTTTTCTTGTTTTCCAATTCTTGGTTCTTCTAAGTCCTCCAAAGAAAAGAATGTTTGTGCTGAATTGGAGCCGGTTAGCACAGGGATGTGGCGTCAGTCAGACCTAAGACTGAATCCTGGCTTTGCCATAGCTCACCATGTAATACTGAGACAGGGACAGCTACCAGACTTCTGAGCCCCAGCCTCCTTTCTGTAAAGTAGGCGTAATAACGTTACATTGCAGACTTGCTTGGGAGCCTGGGTGATAAGATCTATGTAAAGCACCTGGTAGGTTCTTGGTTACTTTTTGTTTCCTTTTCTTCCATGGAATTCTCTAGGCAACAGCTTTATGGCTGGACTGGCAGGGCAATACCATGAATTTCCAGGAAAAGAGCTATTTATTTTTTGATGACCTCGTTGAGGGTGAAGACAAGGGCTCAGCTTTGCAAGTGGTTTCTTTTAGCTTGTAACTTGAGTTTAAACCTCATATTCAATTTTAATAGGTATTAGGAAGGCATTTTAGGAGGATGGTGGCAGCTGGCGGAGGGGCAGGATGGGATTTCTGCAGAAAGTGGGCATCTGCCTTCCCAACAGGACCATGGCTTATGAGCTGGAGTATATCACAGTGTTAACAGGCTGGCATTTGGGGGTGTCACAGGCTGCTTGCCACCTCGCTGTATAATGCTCTATGCTATTCTAGGCAGAGGGGATTCCACACCAAATGAGAAAGACACAGACCCCCGTGCTCTCAAAGAACTTCCACCCTGATGGGCGAAGGCACAAAATAAACACTGGAACCCAGAAAAATCCATATTAGCTCATTCCCAGAACAGCGAGTGCTATGGGAAGGTGAGATGTAGCGGTCGTGATGAAGAGTGCATGGTGAGGTGTAAAATACCACTTAGACAAGGTCCTAGGGAAGGCCTCCCTGAGGAGACAGTTTTGGTCCACATTTGAATGATAAGAAGACAGCAAAGCAAGGATCTGGGGTGGAAGAGGGGAGGAAGAAGACCCCGCAGCGGTTCTCAACCTGTGGGTCCCGAACAATGAAAATACATCCTGCATATCAGATATTTACATTACGATGCATAACAGTAGCAAAATTACAGTTAT
>NW_005361201.1:452834-481650 GCF_000412655.1 Myotis brandtii
TTCTGTGCCCTGTCTCAGAACCTAGGCTAAATATTTCCTCCCTCACAGGTATTGCTGGGCTGAAATATGATGATGCAATCATTAAAAAACAGAAGCTTTAGAGTCAGACCAAAGTTCAAATTCTGGTTCCAACCTTTATGAGCTGTGTATCTTTGGGAAAGTGACGTAACCTCTCTGATTCTTAGTTTCCTTGACTGTAAAATGGAAGTTACATCAACCTTATAACTTATAATACAGTTATGGAGATGAACTGTGGTAATAAGTGGAAAGCAAAATACGTGCCATATATAACATGAAAAGGTTCAGCACGGTCTACATTGGCACAATGTAGACCATCAGGTGCCAAAGGGGTGTTTGAAGAAGGGTACCCATCTGACAGCATATGTAATTATTACTTACCAATTCTGTGCCCTGTCTCAGAACCTAGGCTAAATATTTCCTCCCTCACAGGAGTATTGCGGGGCTGAAATATGATGATGCAATCATTAAAAAACATAGACTTTAGAGTCAGACCAAAGTTCAAATTCTGGTTCCAACCTTTATGAGCTGTGTATCTTTGGGAAAGTGATTTAACCTCTCTGATTCTTAGTTTCCTTGACTGTAAAATGGAAGCTATATCAACCTTATAAGTTATAATACAGTTATGGAGATGAATTCTGGTAATAAGTGGAAAGCAAAATACGTGCCACATATAACATGAAAAGGTTCAGCACGTAGCCTGGCACAATGTAGATCAGTGATGGCCAACCTTTTGAGCTCGGCGTGTCAGCATTTTGAAAAACCCTAACTTAACTCTGGTTCCGTGTCACATATAGAAATTTTTTTATATTTGCAACCATAGTAAAACAAAGATTTATATTTTTGATATTTATTTTATATATTTAAATGCCATTTAACAAAGAAAAATCAACCAAAAAAAATGAGTTCGTGTGTCACCTCTGACACGCGTGTCATAGGTTCACCATCACTGTGGCTAGAGCTGACAGGTTGAGGTTGCAGAAAAAGTATAGAGAAAGTATAACCCCCCCACCCGTCCACACACACACACTTTATGATGCAGTCTCAGGTGTGCGTCTGCAGGAGCACACTGAAGTTCCCATAGACCTGAGTTCATATTCTGCCTCTGCTCCTTACTTAGTATGTGTTCTTGGGAAAATTACTTTTCATTTTTTAATTAAAGGTGACATACAATTTTACATTAGTTTCAGGTGTACAACATAGTGATTAGACAGTTATATAACTAGGCTCACCCCAATAAGTCTAGTACCCATCTGACACCATATGTAATTATTACTTACCAGTTCTGTGCCCTGTCTCAGAACCTAGGCTAAATATTTCCTCCCTCACAGGTATTGCTGGGCTGAAATATGATGATGCAATCATTAAAAAACAGAAGCTTTAGAGTCAGACCAAAGTTCAAATTCTGGTTCCAACCTTTATGAGCTGTGTATCTTTGGGAAAGTGACGTAACCTCTCTGATTCTTAGTTTCCTTGACTGTAAAATGGAAGTTACATCAACCTTATAACTTATAATACAGTTATGGAGATGAACTGTGGTAATAAGTGGAAAGCAAAATACGTGCCATATATAACATGAAAAGGTTCAGCACGGTCTACATTGGCACAATGTAGACCATCAGGTGCCAAAGGGGTGTTTGAAGAAGGTGAAGATGGCTGGGCTGTGTACGATCATTTGGGGCCAAGAGACCCATGAAGCTTCTGCGCACTGAGGGTGATGGGCTACATGGGAGGCGCTGCAGGCTGCCACTCACTGTCTGTGCCATCTTGAACAAGGTCCTTAATCCGAGTCCCAGTGTCCTCGTCTGCCAAAATGAGATCATGGTAAGCCCTAGCAACCGAGGCTGTAGGGAGGCTTAAATGAGTATATCCATGTGAAATGCTCTGCATGGGACAGGGGCATGGCACACGCTGATAAATGCTGGCTACTTGAACCACTCCTGGGGCGGCTCTCCTGTTGCTGACACTGTCGCCGTGGGACCTGGCGGCTCCCTCCCACTCTGCCCCCAGGGTTTGGCTCCCTGGATGCTCCTTGTCCTGGTCAGGAAGTGCCTCGCAGCCCCAGGCAGCAAGGGAGTTGGACTCACCAGGCAGGAGAGGAGCCAGTGGACGTTATGTTCCTTCGCAAGGATGGAAAGTGGGAATGTCCTGGGCAAGGAGCAGAGGTCTGGGACAAGCACACCCGGAACATCCACTCCCCTTCTCCATGGCCCAGAGCCTCGCCTGCCGCGCTGGGCCCTTGGGGTGGAGGACACCTTAGAGAGGTGGCCAGGTCTGCCTCCGCCCCCTGGCACATCTGTCCACACACACAGTATAGGGTAGCACACATTCACAAGTATCCACACAGCCCTGTGCACTCAGTGGCACACATACACACTCCTAAGTGTTCTCAGGAACACACTCACATATCCACACACACATTCCTGTTAGGAAAGGAACCATTTGTCTGTTTATTTGTGCACATGTGCCCACAGGTTCTGAAGTCTGGGACCCATACACACACACACACTCCCAGGATAGTCGGTTTTCCCATACCCTTACTCACACTCACAGATACACACACATTTACCTGCACAGTCACTCAGGCATTGACACTGATGAACGCACACATAATTGTGGGTATATAAACATGTGCACACATGTAATTATACATATAATTATACACAAAGTCCCCCGCCTTTTAGCCTTTTGGCAGCATCCATTACTATACTATCCAAATAAGACAGCTCATGCCCTCTCCCTGCTACTCTGAGAAACACCCCCTCCCCAGGTGAACACTCCCAAAGTGTTTACCTGCTCTTGCTCTAAGCACCTGAGACCATAGTCCTCTCTCTTGTCCCCACCTTCATTCCAAAATGCCACTGACACAGGTTCTGAGGCCACCAGGCTTTTGCTGAAATAAGAGTAAGCAGAAAATAACCCTGTGTTCCGAGAAATGGGGTGGCCACTCCCTGTCTCCATAGAGTGCACCTCCTGCTCTGTTCAGGTTGCATCTTCCTCCTCTTCTTCCTCCTGCTCTTCCTGCTTTTCCTCCTCCTCCTCCTCCTCCTCCTCCTCTTTCTCCTGCTCTTCCTCCCCCTCCTCATGTTCCTCCTGCTCCTCCTCCTCCATTTCGGAGCCCTTTCTCCAAGTGTACCCCCAGCTTTCACTAATCAAGCCTCTTGAGGTCCCAGGGAACAAAGCCCAAATGTCAATTAGGCAGAGCAATTTCACTCTCTCTGTTTCTCCTTCCCCTTCCAGACCAGGGACCAAAGAGGCCCATAAAGCATTTTCCAATAATAATAATAATAATAATAATAATAATAAAGTTATGTCAAACAACTCCCCTGAGGTGAATTACACCCCTTCGTAAAAAGACAGAACTAGGTTCAGACAGTGTTTGATGTCAATGGTATTTTTTCTTACATAACTCTCTCTCTCTCTCTCTCTCTCTCTCTCTCTCTCTCTCACACACACACACACACACAGCCTTGGAAAATTAATTTCCTGTTTCCTGCTCTCTCCCACTCTCCCCTCCTATCTTCAGGACAGTTGCTAAAAAGGAAGAGGCTGGGCCCCCATATAGATCCTGGAGGCTGTGGGGCTGTGGAGGGGGATATGGTGGGACGGACAGATCCAGTTAGGAAAGGAGCCGGGTGAGAGACTGACCTAACCTCAGTTTCTGAAGGCTCCAGTGTATTCACCAAGTCAGACCCTGCACTTGCCTGCCTCTCAGCCTTTGCTCACAATGCCTCCCCTGTTATGGTCCCACCAACCCTCCCAACTCTGGTGGTTCAAGTCCTCCCCTCCCCTAAGCCTTCCCCCTGCCAGTCCAGGGCAACTCTTCCCCCCTGTTCTCCTCCTGCGCTGTTACGGGCACTTTCACTGAAATTCCCCATCCGGCGGTTTGTGAGGCAGCCCTGGGGGCCCCTGTCAGTCTCCCCAGCCCTGAGGAATGAGGCCCAAGTTCCCCCAAATTTGGGTCCCTGATATACCTACATAGCATGGCACAAAGAATGCTCAATAAATTGCATATTTTATCTTTATCTCTGTATCTATATAGCATTAGTATCTATGTCCTCTATATCTATATGTATCTACATAGTTTAGAGCAGTGAAGGCTGCCTGGCCTAGCCAAAAATCCTTGGGCAAATTATTTTTTAATAAACAAATAATAGGCCCTAGCCAGTTTGGCTCATTGGATAGAGTTTTGGCCTGCGGACTGAAGGGTCCCAGGTTCGATTCCGGTCAAGGGCACATGCCCAGGTTGTGGGCTCGATCCCCAGTGGGAGGGCGTGCAGGAGGCAGCTGATCAATGATTCTCTCTCACGGTTGATGTTTCTCTCTCTCCCTCTCTCTTCTTCTCTGAAATCAATATAAAATATATTTTTAAAAAACAAACAAATAATACAGATAAAAAATAATAATAATAGGAAACCTGATTTGTGAATCCAAATAATAGGAAGCCTGATTTGTGGTCTGCCTCTACCACTCATTGGCTTTTTCAAACAGGTGGACAGCTCATTGAGCTTCTCTAGCTCTCTGTTTCTTCATGTGCAAGTGGAGTTGAATACAGACAGTGGTTTTCAAACTGGGTTCCAAGGAACCTTAGGGTTCCAGGAAGATGTGGTGGTGAGAGCAAGAAAGGAAGAAGGCTGATGGATGGGGTGCCCACACCTACCAGGACAGCTCCTCCTGGCTCCATTTTATCTACCATGGTTTCACACAAGATTGCATTTCAACAAAGGGTCCTGTTGCTTAAAAAAGAAAATGTTTGCAAAACGCTGGCCTGGATCTTGTCTGAGGGCCTTTTTAGCTCTAAGAAGCAAGGATTGGTCATCTGTTTCACTCCATAAAATGCCCAGGTGAGGAGAAAGCAAAAACAATTATTTCTCTATGGATTTAGGGCTGCCTTTTTTGTTTGTTTGTTTCTAGAGTCACCGACCACCTTTCACCTCCCCATCAAGACTAGGGTGCTCCCCTTACCTCTGCTCCCGCATCTAGTAAATGAGGACACTCAGCACTCCCCTCTCAGGGCTTAAGGGGAGACTTGTATTCAAGGACTGAGAATGCAAACCCTCATCCCAGAGCCTGCCACCTGGAAGGCGCCTCTGAGTGCTGGCGGTGGTGACTGCCCGAGTCCCAGGAGAGGGCTGCCTCTCTGGGCGTCATGCCTAGCTCATGGCTGAGGTTTGCAATCCGAGGGTGAGGATTGCTCTGTGATTAGGACCTGTGTGCTGTGAGACATCTAATTAGCCATTGCCTTCCCAGGAGACAGCTCAGTTGTGTAATTTTTATTTCCATATTATACACACCCTCCATCATCAGCAAGAGAGACCTGAGCCAATCTCTCACCAGTTTCATTGTTTGTTTGCATTCCAGGCGTGCCAATTGCCCCCTTCTCATCTTTCCACACCCACCAGGGAACATGCCTGTTGGTGGGCAGGGCACTGGGTGCAGGGATAGCTTTCACTTGTTTCTTCAAAGACCCATCTCCCAGACCAGCACACTGCGAGCAGCTGGGTTGGTTGGGTTTCCTTTCTGGCTCGGGGTGGTTATGCGGGGAGGGTGTCAGTGACTGGATACCCCCATTTACCATCTATTATAGGAAAGATGTGTGGTGCAAAGGACACTACATGTAGCCTCAAACAAGACCCATCTTTTCCCAGCAATGTCATGCACCTCTCTGAGGCTCGGCTTCCTTATCAGTTAAATCAGGACCCTAATACCTTGTATCACGAGGCGGGTGTAAGATTCCATCAACACATGCTTATTGGGCTCCCCGGATGAAATAATGTGTGCGGTAGAGCTTTGCAAACCAAGATAGGAGTTATTCTCACAATTGCTGTCTGTCCTTGATTATTCAAGGAACTCTTATCAAGTTTAGATTACCCAGGCTCGTTATTAGGAGATTATTACGATGGCCAACCTCGTCCTGCCTGCCGTTGCCTCTTTTGTGGTTTTCATTGTGGTCAGTTCAAAGAGGCTGATTCCTAGAAGCAAGCCTGGTAGGGAGAGACTGACATACGGGAGCTATTATAGAGGGCAGTTGCTTCTGTCCCATCAGGATATGCATTCAACCTCTTTCTTACTTAGGACACTAACTGCTGAGCTCCAGGCTAGAAACCATGGTGCTATAAAAGAAAGATAAGCCCAGCTCCTGACTTGCACACACTCCCTCTAATTGGGAGGACACAGATACACACAGCATTTAGAAAGCACCATTTTAATGAGCAAGGTACTTTGTTAAGCATTTTTATCCCATATGCTTCTCATCCAAACCCTTTACATGGGTATAATTAGTCCCACTTCACAGATGAGGAAACTGAGGCCCAGAGAGTTTGTCATTTGTCCAAAGCCACACAGCTAGTAAGTGGTGCACCCTGAAGAAGCTTTGACACTGTGCTAAGATTATGTTTCCCGTGTCCACCTCCCTCTCTAGACTCCAAGCTCCTTGGGGACATGTGCTATGTCTGTTCATCAGTGACTAGCAGAGGCCCCTCTTAAGATGCTGGCCACTGAGATAGCTCATTTTGGGTCTCAAACTCCTCCCAGTCTCTCCCCCACTAACCTCCCCTTCTAGCCACATCCCAGAAGGACTTTTCCCTTCCTGACCTCCCTGCCAGCAATCCAGGGGCCTCTGCTCCACTGCCAGGATGTTGAGGCAAGTGAAGGCTAGACCGAGGCCTGGGGCTCCTGGCCAAGCTCCTGGCCCTGTCTGCCCAGACAGAGGGGGTGGTCCCTGGCATCCAGGACCCTGGGCCCTTACCTGCCAGCAGGGCCTGGCTGCTCAGCCTGCCAAGAGGCTGCACCACTCATGGCTGCCAGTGGAGACAGAGCCTAGGAGGCCTGGTCAGCGGTTGCCTGGGCTTTGAGAAATGTGCTGGCTCCAGTCTGGCTCCTTCGTCTGAGAAATCAGGGGAACCTGACCCAACAGCCCAGTGTTTGTTTCCGCAGTGTCTGGGGCAGCTGTGCAAATCAGGCCTGCCTGAAAGAACCCCGGCTGGGGTGGGGGGAGGGGGAAGAGGGCGAAGCAGCCTGTCCCTTCGCCCTCCCCCTCAGTCCAAGTTCACGGACCACTGCCCAGGGAAGCATTCTGAGCGTTCTGCTGGGGCCAGGACTGATGGGAGGGCCTCAGAGCTGTGCAAGTCTAGGGTGTCATGGAGAATCCAGGTATGTTTGGCCTTTGTCCTCTGAGGTACATTGGGAGGAGCCCCCACTCAGAAGACAGCCAGACCTGGTTTGGATTCTAGCTCTGCTGCTTACCAGCTGTGTGGCCTTGGGCTAGTCACTTAACTTCTCTGAGCCTGCTTCTTTATTTGCCAAGGGGGGATAATAGGGATAACTTATAGGGTTGTTATAAAGATAGACACACTGAAATAATAAATTTAAATCACCTAGCACATAGTAGATGCTTAATAAGAGTATGTTCCTTTCTCACCCTGCTAAGGTTTCCAAACTTTTTCTTGCTCTCTCACCTACATCCATAACACACAGAGAACCCACTGCACTGGCTTTTATGCCATCCACTGTCCAACAAATTTGCTACATAGGTTTCTCAATAGCCTGGGCTGCAGGCCCTAGATTCCCCAACATTGTCCCCAACACCCAATGTGTAGGAGGGGTCATTAGGTCAATGTATAGGTTATTATCAAGAAATAGCCCACTTGCAAATCTATGTGTTAACTTATTCTATTTATTCATCCATTTATTCATTCAAAAAACATTTATTCAACTTCTATGGGAAAGCCCTATTCTGACCTTGGGAGTGCAGAGATGAATGGGACAGTCCCTGCCCACAGTCTAGTAAATGGAAGAGATGGGCAAATGGAGAGAGGTACGTTGATAGAAGAAAAGTACAGGATTCTGGGACACTCTAGATATGAGGCTCCTTCCTAACTCAGTCTGGAGAACCAAGGTGGGCTTCTCAGAAGAGGTGATGTCAGAGTACTGAAGGATAATTAGGTATTTTCTAAGCATAGAATAAAGGGAAAGATGTAGGGAGAGAGAGCACATTGCACAGGCCTGTTGGCTAAGAGAACACGCCCATGTGTCGGTTAGAATTCATCAACTTCTCTAACAAATGTCCCCAAAGTATCGGTGATTCTGAACAATAAAATATGTTTCTTGCTCATGCGATGGTCCAGCACTGGTGTTCCCACCTGGGTGGTTCTGGATGGTTGTCTTCCATGCAGTGACTCGGGGACCCAGGCACCTTCCATTTATGACTGCCATCCTGTAGAGCCTCCAAATCTGTCACTTCTGCCAGGTCCCCCGGAGGAAAGTGAATGGCTTTTGGTGAGTACATAGCAGCATTTCCGTTGACCTGTGTGAAAAATTTCTAAGAGGTGGGGAAAGTTGGGACCAAAGTGATGCGATGGAGTGGTGATTCATGTGGTTGTACTGGTAGGCAAGACCGGAGCATCCAGCTGATATAAGCCACACTTTCTGGATTTCATCCTGAAAGTAGTGCAGGATCACCAGAAAATTTGAAGCAGGGACGTGACAATCAGATTAGCTTTTCGGACCAATTACTTCAGCTGCAGTGTGGAGGATGGATTGGAGGGTGAGAGACGGGAGGCGGTGGAACAAGTCAGAAAAGTATTCTTGTAACCTAGACCATTTTACCTTAAGGACAGGTGAGCATTGGAGATTGAAAGGGAGAGGGCATTGAAAGTGGTCTGACGAGGCAGTTTGGGTCATTATTTGATGTCTGCATTGCAGCAAAACCTCATATAGCCTTTGGGCCCATGTCTAGTTCAATGGCTAATTGAAACTCATGCCCCTGAAAGGACAGTCAATACCCGAGCAGCTAATTTAAGCACTGTTTCCACAAGCCCGACTCTCATCTGTTAGGGACCTGGTCAGCAGGTATGGTCAGTGCATTTGCTAGCTTTTGGAGAAATCAGAGATGTTTGTGATGTTCTCTGAACAACTGTGTCTTTTTTTTTTTTTGTCCTACTTTATTTTCCACGTCTGTTTCTTGGTACCATTTTCTTGCCCTAGAGAAGCAAGGACTTGCCCCTGAGCATCAGTGAGAAGCTGGAGGTTCCCCTACCCTTGGAAAGGAGCTCTGGGTGTGTGGCTCTCTATGCTCACCACCTTCCAGAAGGCCCCACCTGTAACTCAGGGGCAGATCACCCAGGAAGGGGCTGCTGGCCACAGGTCTTGAGCCCAGAAAGCTGTCAACTTGCTTCACACTGGAAGAGAGAAGAGATTCAAGTCCCTGCAGGCAGTTCTTTTCTTGGACTCTTAGGTACTGAGTTCTGCACTCTTTACGTTGTCTTTCACTTACTCTGAAGGATGCTGGAACCTCAGGCTGCCTCACACCTTCTAGGTTAATATACAAGACCCGATCGGTTCAGATCCACTTAGTATAGACCCACACCTCATAAAATGTGATAATGAGCTTCTTCTTAAAAGAAGGGAGCTTCAATGCTGGAAGCTGAGTGTGTTTAGCTGGGCCACAGTGTAGCCCATTAGTTCTAAGTGAAGGCTTCTATGAAGCGGCCAGTCAAAGCACCTCTGCCCCCCGCCCTCCCTTTTTTTTCCTGCTCCATTCATGAGTTGGGGTTTGGTGTCCTAGTCACATGAAGGGCTAGTAACTTCAACCTGGCCCAACCTCTAGTCTCTGTGTCCCCTGGCTACTGGACTTGCTTCCACTTTCAGCCTCTGCACAGCTCTCTTCACCCAGTTTACCTCCATGTTTGGGAACCCCTGACAACTTTCCCTCCCAACCCATCCTGCCAGTGCTGACAACCCCCCCCAAGATCGAATGGGGTCATTTGTAGCTACAGGGAGTTTTGTGAGTTTCCAGGTGCCTTCTCAGGATAGACTAGTATATTGGCTTTTATTTCAGATTTCTGACTATGTAAGCTCAGCTATTATTGATTGAACACTTACTATGTGCTAAACATTCTACATATGTTATCTTATTAAATCCTCAGAATAACCCTGTGAGGTGCATATTATTATACCACTAGTAATGGACATGTCCAGGATTGTCTGCCTCAAAACCCCCTTTTCAGAAATCTCTTCCACAAATCCATATGGTTTCAGCAGAAGCTACTAGAATTCTATGTGATCTCACACCTTGGGCCCACATGATTGATCCAGGGGTGAACACCTGACAAAGGTTGGGCCAATCATTCTCTTCCCTGGGAAGTTGTTACTGGTGGTTCTGAAAGAGGAGACCAGCTTCTCTCTCAGTGTCTGAACAGTAATAAGTAAAATACAGGGGCCTTCACAGCCATGTGTTCCACCACGTGAACCAAAACAGCAAGCTTTTGGCTTGAGAAAGCAGAAATTTCTGGAAGCAATAATGTGTTAGAGTAAGACATATATGGTGGAATAAGACAGACTAGTTTGAAGCCTCACTTTGCCAATTACTAGCCATGTGTTTGGACCATTAATACTATAAAATATTATCTAACATTCACTGAGTCCTTACTCTGTACTAGGCACTGTTCCAGATGCTTTATATGCAGGCCTATACAATTGCACATTTGTCCTCACAAACTGAGGATAGTTTTCATTATCATCCCTACTTTTTACCCACAAGGACACTCACTAAGGCCCAGCAAAATTAACAATGTGTCCAAATGTACACAGGTGGTTGAGAGCATCTCTGAGCTTTGAGTTGCTCATCTGAAAGTAGAAAAGGCATCAGCCCTTGTGCAGAAAAGCATTAACATAGCTGGCTGAGGCTCCTGCCCTTAGAAAGGCCTGCTTGCAAGGCTGGCCTGATCTGGTGGGTTTCTGGAGGAGCCCGCTACTCCCGGAGAAGGATGGCTCACTATGCCTAGAATGTTGTGCAGACAGTATGGCTCTTGCTTGAGGACCCCTGACGCAGCCCCCGTTCAGCATTGTTGCACGAAATAGAAGATAAAGTAGATTCACTGCTTTGAGGAGGGTTTGGTCACCGAGTGTTCTATGAAATGGCCAGAGCCTCTGCGAGTGGCCCCACATGAGGGCACCACATGCTCAGTGCCATGTGAGGCCCCTGAAATCCTTCCGTCACCACCATTGCTATTTGTAACCAGCCCTCCCACAGTGCACATTAGGACTGGCATCCTACGTAGAATGGCAAAATATTACTAGATATTTTATCAACAAAGGAAGTACTTATTTCAAGAAGTTTTCCAGTTTTGAATAAGGATATGTGTGGGGAGGACATTTTCCGTTGCTGTATTTTTAGGTTGATTCTCTGGGAAACTGACCACCTCAGGCCTGTTGACGTGAAGGTGGCAAAAGCAAACCCATCGCAGGACAGGGGCCTCAGTGTCTCCAGTGGGGAAATGGAGGCTCAGAGGACAGCGACTTCCTGGGTGTATCACGGGCCCATGGCAGAGCGTTCTCCCACTGCCACCCTCCTCCACCTGTCCCAGGGGTGCCAGGTGACCCCGCACTGACCAGCCTTGTGTGTGATCAGGGAGATGGAGCCAGAAGTGGGGAGATCGTGGGAAAAGTCCCCAATTGTTGGAATTCCCTCCTATGACTAGGCAACAGGAAGCAAACATTCAGTCCCACCTAAGACCTGGTTGACAGCCATGAGATGACTTATTTGAATTCAGCCGAGTTGCTTGCGGGGAAGGAGGAGAGACAACGAATGGTCTCCAGCTCACTGGACATAATCTGTGTATGCAGGTAAATGAAGCCAGGCTGTAAGTGCCAATAAGGAAAGAAAGAACCCATTAAGCAGGTAATTGAATTCAAAAACACCATTTGGGCTTTAAAACTTCTAAATGGTTCAAGCAAAACAGGACTTGGGGCTTCAGTTACCCTTCTCGTAACTCGGTCAACTGGAATGGCATTTCCCAAAGCAGAGCTACTGTAGGCGTTCCAGGAAGAAAGGTTGCTTCGGTCCATAAGTTTAGGTAATGTATTAGTCAACTAGGCTGAATGGTGTCTTTCCTGCAGGAGCTTGCTCATGTCCATTGTGAAACTCCAAGAGAAGGTCATAGTATAGTATAGTATAGTATAGTATAGTATAGTATAGAATATACACACATATACATATGCATTATATATGTATCTGTAATGTATATCTAAATAAATGCATATAATAGTATATGTTATAATATACAGCATTGCCTGGACTTATGCACCTGAAGATCTCTTTTCTCATGCAGTATCTTATGGGACTATCATGTCAGGGCCTACTTTGAGAAACACAGCTCTGGATTGTGTTACCCCACCCCTGGGCCTAAGAGAACATTTTAGGACAAAAAGGTAGTTCTGTGAGCAGAAAGGTAATGCTAGAGGGACAGGGGTAAGCCAGCCCAGTTTTCTGGGCAAAGTGGCTGGGTCATGAGCTAAGGGATGCAAATGTAGGGCTCGGCAAAGATGATGTCTTGGCTTCTGGTCCTTTGGGCATTCTCTGAACCTCGTATGTTGAAGTCCAAGACCCACACCTGAGCATCACATTGTGAAGGGACGTTGTGGTGCTGATGTCAAGCCAGGGAGTGGCCCTGAGCAATTGGGGAGACACCAGGGATGTTTGGCCTGGAGAAAAGATGACCATGATACCATTAGCACTGTCCACAGTCATCCAAAGTCCTCTCTATGGAAGGAAGCTCACGACTTCCTCATGGTCCCAAGAAAGGACCATCACAAGGACCAAGAGATGGGTGTTTTGGAGAGGCAGAATCCAGCACCACAATAGGAAGGCTCTCCAGGGATCATTGGTATCTATCAGGCCATGGATAGGCCGGTCTTGAAGCTGTCCATGGACACAGGGGCTGATGACCTCCTGGTAGGGACAAAGGTAAATATCATCTCTGGATGAGAAGTGACTTCGAAGGTCCCTCTCAAGCTGGGACTTTTGACTCTAGGCAATTTGCTTTTGTGTTGGCTGATGGCATTTTCCAGTCCCCTCACCCTCCACATTCAATCCATCAGCAAGTCCATCCTACTTACAAATGAATCTCAAATCCACTCACTTCTCTTCACCTCCATTGCCACTACCCTAGACCAAGTGACCATTATTTTCAACCCAGCACCTGCAGTACTCTTAGCTCTTTCTGCTTCTCTTGCCCCCCCCCTTTTTTAACAGTGGTCCATGAGTTAAGACTCTTGGAAGAAGGGTATATGACCTACAAGGTCTATCCTGAGCTGGCCTGAGCCCACTGGCCAGTCTCACTTCCTTCCATGCCCCTTTTGCTTGAGATGTGCAGCCACACTGGCCTGCCTCGCCCACAGCAAGTTCTCACCACCTTCCATTGTCTGCACTTGCTGTCCCCTCTGTCTGGAACACTCTTCACATGGCTGATTCATTCTCATCCTTCAGGTTTCGCCCCAAATGTCACCTCCTCAAGAGGCTTCTGTGGTCACCCTATCTAGATGAACACAAGCCTTCCGTCCCCAGTCCCCACGGCCTCTCCTTACTCTCTCTGTCTTTTATAGCACATTGTCTATTTTCTTCCCAGCACTTAGAACAAATTGAAATATAGTTTTTAATTACCTATAACCTGACCTGTATCCCCTATCCACCCCTCCCATTTCCATCTAGAATTGTAAGCTCCCTAGGGTCACAGACGTTGTCTTGCTCATGCTGTATTCCCAGCTAGAGCAGAGCTTGGCAAATAGTAGGTACTAACAAACATTGTTGAATTCATGAATTAATGAATGGCCACTTTCTGTTTATGTGGGGTGGTCAGGAAATGGGGTTCTTTAGGGGAATACCTTTGGTGAGGAATGTAAGCCACAAGGAATTCCTCTGAGCTCCCCCTGACCCCACGTTCACACTGGGTTGGGCCCACAATGACTTCCCATCTGTACCTACCCTTCATGTGTCAGCCAGCCCCACCCAGTAACACTCCAGGGAGGGAGCCATGGTCCATGTGAGTCCTAGAGTGTTTCATCAGACCTGTACCAGGAGGCAAAATCCTTTCCTAAGTGTAAGAATTGCTCAACACAATGTTAGGAAATCTTCCTCCCTGAGGGGCGTTTTCAGCAGAGAGATTCTCTTTCTGGGCTGTTTTGAACAGACTTCCATGGAGCGTGAGGGAAGCTTGGGACTTAGATGACCTCAGGAGTTCCTCCCTGAGTCTGATGGCTCCATTCTCGCTGGATGTGGGGTTGCACTGGTGGGTTCTGCCTGTCTCCTACATCATCTATTTCGCTTTCTTCCTCTCCACCTGGGCTGCGGTTGCGCCAAGGCGCTGTACACTGAGTCCACAGCTTTGATTAAGCAGCTTTGATCTCTGTTGAGCATCTCCGAATAATATCTTTGCTCTCAGCATCTGTGCCAATTCCCAAAATAGTTTAGCCCAGCCAAACAGGAGGGGGGCTGGATTGCAAAGTGTATCATTTGAGAGATTTTAAAAGAAAAGGCAGCTGCAAACAGTCAGGGGTGCGTGTGTGTGCATGCGCATACACACGCTAATGTGGGCACCTAAGGCCCTGGGAAATGATTACAACGCTGTCAGCATGCACGCACCCTGCTGCGAGAGGGGGCAGCTTACAGCACTCAGCCCCTCGAGTCAGGTGGCAGTCGTGTAGCAGAAACAAAACCACCAAAGGCCTCTGCTTCTATTTACTTCGCTTTTGCTTCTTTTCGTGAAGACATTTGGAGACTGTGTGCCAGGTTGCATTCTGCTTGGCTGCCCAATCGGTGTGGGCCTTGGGTATGTGCATGAAGGGGGGATCACCATGGTTTTGAGATGTTGACTCTACATGCACTTATATGTATGCCACAGGATGCCTGTGTCAGTGCTTCTAACTATGCATGTTATATTTAGGCAACTGGTTATATTTAGTCACAGGCTTTCCATGAAGTTGGTATTTAGCCACCTCCATGGAGTTAAATACTTATGTGTCTAAGTGTTGGTAGATTGGTACCATGTGTGTATGCACCGTGATGCCTCCGTATATGGGATGAGCATGTTGATGCCTGGGGTTGCAGGTGTGCACATATACCCATGGATTGGTGTGTTGGGTGGTGCACACACACACACACACACACACACACACACACACACACACACACACACACACACACACACACACACACACACACACACACACACACACACACACACACACACGTACACATGGCTGTCTCTCTGTGGGTTGGATTGTCCTAGACGGGGTGGTGTTTGCACACAGCAGAAGGATGTGTGTGGAAGGGCGGTGAACTCCGGAAATGGATGCTGGGGTAAAGATGCTTGACCGCATGGCATTTTGAATTATAAGTCATTATTTTCTCCCCTTTGGTGCCCATCCCCTGGGAGCCTTGTCCTTGTCTGTAGCTCCTCCACATTCCCAAGCAGAAGGAAAACTTCTCTATTTTCCCTTTGTTCCTCCATAGGAAGCATTCCTCGGTGATGGGTGTTGCTGCAAGAAGCCTTTGTTCTCACAGTGGCCACAAGCCGGTGGATATGAATTTATGCATCTAATATCACCCCTTGTGGTGAAGGCCTTTGTACTGAAGCTGAGGGAAGTGGGAGCCGGGAGGCAGGCTGTGGTCTTCCATTCCTTCTGATCCAGCCATTCATGTGGGCTCTTTGGCTCAGGGGATCCTCCAGCTGTGGGTCCTGGGGCAACCACAGAAGCCAGTCCCTTGCTGGAACTCTGAGAATGAAGCCCTGGAAAAGAGTGGTCTGGTTTCTAGGGCCAACAAGGGATCTGAGAGTGCAGGAAGAGGTCTAGAGCTGGCTGGGCTGTGGACCTCAGCTTGTTGGGTTTCAAGCTAAGGCGAAAGTAGGCAGCAGAGGCAGGACCTGAAATACCCCAAATCAGGACAGATCGGCCATCGGGCCAGGGCAGGCTCTGGCCAGAGCACCTCGAGATGAGCCACTGTATGGCCCAGGTGGGGCCTTGACTAAAGGTCACATCTGGTATTCCTCCCTGGTGACTGCCTGGAGCACTATATTGAAAAGAATTCTCAGGCCAAGTACATTATGATGGGAAATATGATGGGTGTATTAGTGTCCTATTGCTGCTTTAATAAATTACAGAAGTTTGGTGGCTCAAAACACCACAAATTTATTCTCTTCCCACTCTGGGGGTCAAAAGTCCAACGTAGGTCTCATTGGGCTACAACAGAGACGTCAGGGAGGCTGCAATCCTTCTGGAGGCTCCGGGGAGAACCCATTTCCTTGCCCTTTTCCGATTCTAGAAGTTGATCATATTCCTTGGTGGGTGGCCTCTTCCTCCATCTCCAAAGCCAGCGGTGGCCAGGCCAGGCCTCCTCCCCCTGCATCTCTCCGACATTGGCTCCCCTGCTTTCCGCTTGCACCTTAAGGACCTCTGCGGTTATACCGGGCACTCCTCCCCCAGATAACCCAGCATCATGTCCCTATTGCAAGACCCTTAAGTTAATCTTAAGTTAATCACATCTGCAAAGTCCTTTTACCATGGCACATAACATATGTACGATTTCGAAGTATAGGGTGTGGACAACTTTAGGGGGCCATCATTCTGCCTACCATACCACAGTAGGGACAGATTAGGGTAGATTAGCAATGCCCGCCATGGCCCTGGTGAGAGTTTGGGGTGCTAAGAGTGCCAGATGTTCACCATCCCTAGTCTGGCAGCTAACGACAGGAAGAGTTAGATAAGGGACATGCACAGACTGGGGACAGATGAGAAGAAAGGAAACTAACATTTATTGAGCCTTTATTATGAGCAAGGCACTTGCTGTATGACTTAAAGACATAGCTCACTTCATTATCCCCACAGCTCTTTGGGTGAAAAAGTTACTGGTATTTTATGGTGAAGAAAACTGCAGCCCAGATATGTTATGTATGGGATTCCTCCCAAGTCACCCAGATGGTAAAAGACAGGTAGGAATTCAAAACCAAGTCCAGTCCAAAGTGACACCATGGCTGAGGCAGAGAACAGGGGACGCCTCTGACATGTCCTCGATGTCCTTTAGAGGCGAGTTGGCTGCCAGGGCAGCAGAGCCGCACTGGATCGATGACAGCGCCTGACACAGAGCTTTTCTCTGGAGCCGTGCCCGCCCTGCGGATTATCCCCTGGCTTTGCAAGTGGGGTTGGGTGAGAGGCCAGGGCTGGGGGCTTCAGCCCCATCAGCAGAAATGCTAATGGCCTCCCTGGCAAATGTCAGAAAATGCATGCCCAGCATCTCTGAGTGTGACTTTATGCAAACGTGGTTGGCGTTCCAATCGTCTTGCATTATCGACGTTGCTGGGCTGCAGAGCGAAGCTGGCTAAAGAAAAATAGAGGTGAGGGTGGGAGCTCTGTTTCTTTTAATACAGATATTCTAATCAGCACATCAGGGCTGTTTGAAAGAGGGCAGGACAGGCCTGGCAGGCTGGCTTCCTCCTGCTTTTTGTCTTTTGTGCAGACAAGCGTTGGGCAGCCATGCATGGCAGGCAGTGATGTGGATTTACAGCTGCGTCTGAGCTGAGGCCCTGCAGTGGTATGTACCACGTGCCCCAAACTGCTGGAGGTCAGAGGACAGAAGGGAGGATGCGCTCAGAGGAGTTAGGGTGCGGAGCCTGGAGAGCTTCCCAGAGTGTCGGGTTATGATATATTTTACGGTGAGGGTGCAGGCCAGAGACAGCTGCTAATGGACACATATTAGAGGGAATCATGCAATACTTTTCTGTGATGCCAGAAATGGTTTAAATAGAAAATTCTTCATCTTAACAACTCTGTGAGGTAGAAATTATTGATTTCCCCAATTTACAGATATAAATGATGAGGCCCAAAGAGGTTAAATAACTTGCACAAAATCTTCCCCCCAGACCTGAGTGTGGCAGAGCCAGGACTTGAACTCAGGTCTGACTTACAGCCCACATCTCTTCAGGTGCCACAGACCCTCCACACCCAGCCTCCAGAATCCCTGAAGGATCTGCTGAGGGGAGCATGGCCCTGCCAACACCTTGATTTCAGACTTCAACCTACAAAGCTGTGTGACAGCAAATATCTGTTGTTTTAAGGCACCCTTTGTGCAGCACCCACATGACCCAGAACGTCCATGCCTAGGTATTTAACCAAGAGAAATGAAAACATGGAGTTTCCACAAAAGACTTGTTCCTATATGATCCTAGCAGCTAGTTTTGTGATACCCCCAAACTAGAAACAATCCAATGTCCCACAGCAACTAAATGCGTATGCAAATTGTGGTATTGTCAGACAATAGAATACTACCCAGTAATGAAGAGGAATGAACTACTGATACATGTATGAATGAGTCTCAAAAAGCATCATGTTGAGTGATAAGAGACAAACAAATGGCTACATACAGAATGATTCCATCTGTATAAAATGCTGAAAAGTACAAATTAAATCTTTAGTGACCAGAAGCAGCACGTGGAGCTTTTGAATTGATGGAAACGTCTATATCTTGACTCTGGAGGTGGTTACAGAGGGTCACGTTTATAAAATTTATAGAACTGAGCAATTAAAAAGGGTGCATTTTATCCCACATAAATTATTTCTCAATAAAGTTGGCCTAAAGAGGGAGCAGTATTTGCTCAGGATCACCCAGTTCTGATGGCCAAGGCAGACCTGAATCCCATTGTTTGAGTCTTAGTTCAAGGAGGCTCTTGGGAGAAGAAAAGCCAGGCCACCAGGTTTGCTGTTCAAAGCCATTAGGTGTGCTGTACAGACGCTCTTGACACACTTAAAGAGCCTTCCTCTGGAGGCATTCTTCACAGCTCATCTCTAGGGAGAATGTTTTTTCTCAAGGGTCCTATAAGAGCACACAGATTAAGTAAGAGCTTGACTCAAGCATTTTCAACCTGCCAGGCCCCATGAGAAGAAGAGAAAGCCCAGGTGCAACTCTCCTTGGGAGAGAGGGACCGGGCACTCTGGGACCTGTGATGCACAAGGGGACCCATAATGTGGCAAGTGCACAGGACACACTCAAGGCATGTTCTTCACCGCACACCCCAACAGGCCACTGTGACTACAGAGGTGCCCACACATCCGTGAGCTCCTGCTACAGAGAGTGCCTGGGGGAGGCAGTACTGCCTGGAGGTCAGGAACCCCCTTTCACCTACACTTGCTGGGCCTCAGTTTCCTCATCTGTAAAGGGAGTGAGCACACAATGCTCACTTTGAAATTGCGTTGCGAGAAATCAGTAACACACTATATGGGAAGCACTCAGCACTGTGGGGCACGAGGCAAAAGCTCAATGCATGGGAATTGGTTTATCATTTGAATTATTATCACCAATCCTGCTTCACTGAAGAGCCTGCAGATAATCCAAGTGAAAAATGGAGGCGGGTGGAGCAGCTGGTCATTCCCTTTGGCCTTCATAGCCAAGCCAGGGCAGATGGCAGCCTTGACAGATGGCATCTGTTTCTAAAGACCATTTCTGGCAAGCTGAATCAGAAAGTGTAACAGGATACGCTTCTTTCTGACCTGGAAGGGTGAGTCTCTAGTTAGCCAGATCCTTGAGGACCTCGAGTGTCAGGGTGAGGAGTTTGCGTTGTATTCTGTGCATTGTCTTGTAACAGCAGACCCCGGTATATCCTGGAGCAAGGAGTGAGCTGACAAGGATGAATCTAGGATATTACCCAGTGAAACGACTGCAGAGGTGCTGACAAAGCAGATCAAGGACTGGCAGTGGGAGAGTGTGTCTGGACGTTTCTCAGAATCAACCATGATATGCAGAGAGAAAGCAAGGCTTCCCCCAGACCTGGAGCATCTTTGGGTGGATGGGCTTGGGTTTGTGGGAAAATATTGATTTTCCCATCCTTTATTTCTCTCTCTTAATGTCCCAAGTAATATGTGTGAAAACAATCAATAGCATAGAAATAGATTTGGTATGAAGCAAAAGTGTGGGTCAGCCTCCATGCCTGCCCCAAATGCCCCTCCCCTGCCTGGAGGTAACAGTGGCCCACAGCTTCTGCATTTACATGTTATGTCCATATACGACTACAGAGCTTCCTTAGTGTAAATGGAAGCATCCCATACATAGCATTCTCCACCTTGCTTTCCCACTTGGCAGCTTTCCAAGGCAGCACATATAAATTCACTCCTTTCCTTCTAATACATGCAGAGTATGAAATACTTCACAGGGCCTATCTATAAATAAAAAAGGCTAATATGTTAAGTGTCCCTCTGCCCATCCAACCGGTCGCTATGATGCACTCTCACCAACAGAGGGCAAATGCTCAATGCAGGAGCTGCCATGATGCGCACTGGCCATTTACAGAAAAACGGCACCTCGGACCTGGCACCCACAAAGCAACACACGGCTTCCCCCAAGTGGGACACAGGCCGCACTACCACCCCGGAACAACAGTCCACCAAATTACAGCCGATGCTGCCAAGACCCCATGGTGCAAAATGCAGCCCACAGCCCAGCCCAGAAGCGGTCACTTAGCAACTCCTGGCTTCCTCTCCCAAGTGACTAGCCTTCTTGCAGTTTTTATCGTCCCAGGAACACGACTTGCTTTATAGCCAGGTGGAAACATTTGCACTTTAACCAAATAGTCTGTGAAGTGTTTTCCTGTGCCTCATCTCATTTGATCCTCACAGAAGTCCTGGAGTAGGTAGATAGGAGACTCGGTGGAATCCTATTTTCTTTTCATTAGCCAGAAAACGGAGATTTAGGAAGCTTAGAAACTTGACCCGACTGAAAAGAAGTAAGAAATGGTGGACCTTGAAAATGACTTCAGGTTTTCTCACTGCGCAGAGTAAAGTCAAACACTGCTGCAGTTAAATATTTTACCCTTTGTTCTCCCTACATGATTTACAATAATAATCTGTTTCATGTTGATATTTACTGCTGTGTTGCTGACAATTGCCTGAAAGAGAAGTTGGGGTGCTTCACTGAGCTGAAAAAAGTTTAGCTAAATCAGAAAGCAGGTCTAATTAAGCAAGTTTATTCTTTATATATAAAAGGCTAAGTTGACTCGCACATGCATGATACATATAAAGTTCTCGCTGGCGCCAATCGCACGCATGTGTTTCCATCTGTCATTGTTGGTCATGAATTTGGTTGACACTTCTATTATAGAGAAAGGGTGAATAGTGATATTAAAATATTTTTTTCTAATTAATTTCCTTTCAATGTGCACGAATCTGTGCACCAGCCCACTAGTAGTTTCTATAATTAGGTCCCTGTTGATGGATATTTAGGTTGTTTCCACCTTTTTTGAGACTACAAGGCATTGGTTTTATTTTATTTTATTTTTATATATTTTTTTTATTGATTTCAGAGAGAAAGGGAGAGGGGTAGAGAGATAGAAACATCAATGATGAGAGAGAATCATTGACTGGCTGCCTCCTGCACGCCCCACACTGGGGATCAAGCCTGCAACCCCGACATGTGCCCTGACTGGGAATCGAACTGTGATCTCCTGGTTCATAGGTTGATCCTCAGCCACGCCGGCTGGGCCAAGGCATTGGTTTTTGTTTGCAAAGCTCTGGGGAAGGCAGGAGGCTGCCCAGCCTTGAACCCTAGCTCTGCACAGGCAGGTTCTCAGTCACCACCCTTCTTCCCTGCTCCCCTTAGGGCTCCCTCTCATCTTAGCATCTCTTGCCCTCGGCTTTAATAACATCTGACACTTGGCACAGGAACCACGGAGCCATGGAGGAGCTGCACTCTGTCTCTGATGCGCTGTGTTCCTTTAAGTGCTCTTGTTAATGTTTCATGATGGATGGCGGTGATGTACCAGCCAGGATTCTGAAAGTATCTGCTCGCACTAACTTAATGTATTCATTTATTCAGTGTGACTGTACAGGGAGAAAGAGGCACCGTGAATGCAGGGGCAAGCTTCAGAGGGAGGTAGAGGAGGATAGGAGGGAGAGAGACTAACATTTACTAGGCCACTGCTAAGTGCCAGGCATTTTACATTCGTGCACTCATGAGTGGTCCTCACGCTCCCGGGGTGTGGCCATTAATACCCTTATTTTGCAGATGAGAAAACTGAGGTGAAGCCACTTGCCCAAAGACATGCAGACAGGCAGGGCTGGGATTCCAACCCAGACGTGCCTGGCATCATAACTCATGTTCTTTCCATGCAACTCTGTGCCCTGGTTGCTGGGATTTTGGAAGAAAGGAGATAAAGAGGCATGGCCATAACAAGTAGCTAACACTTCCTGGGTGCTTACCATGTGCCAGGCACCGTGCTCAGCTCATGATGCATATTTATATTTATAATCCTGTGAGGTAGCAAACCACTGTTATGCCCAATTCACAGACGAGGAGCACACGGCTTAGAGAGCATAAGCAGCTTGCCTGGGGTAACAGTCCTAGCTGGAGGAGCTGGGGCGTGACCCTGAGCACAGACTTCAGAGCCTCTCGCTTGGCAGAGCCACTCTGCTTTCCACCTCTCGCCTGGATGACCTGACAGGATGGACCGTTAGGGTTGACTGCAAAGACCAAACAGCAGCCTGGCACGCCTCTGGGCCCTGGTTGGAGAAGGAAGATTGCCAGCTGCTTCCTTGTTTGCCAAGGAGCCGGGATCCTGATGGGGCAGGGGCGCCAGATGCTGGGCATTCGTCTTGGGACCTGTCCATGCAGGGGCACGGCAGCCTCACTTGGCTTTGCTGCACTAAGATGATCTCACATCACAGCTTCAAGCTAAGTTTCTCTCTAAATAGCAAAGAGAAATGACAAAACACGGCATGCTGACAGTGCATGGCGACCTCCATTTCCAGGGAGAATGGCTGTAGGTGGGGCTCCAGGGTCACTTCTCAGAGGGGGAGGCCCATTCCCGTCCCAGAGGGAATCCATCCCACTTGTCTTCATGGAGCTTCCGGCTGCACTGGACTCTGCAGCTCAGCGTTCATCTGGCAGCGGGACCAGCACATGCAAAACCCTGAGACTGGAGACAGCCGGGTGTGTCTGAGGAACAGAAAGAGGCCGCTGTGGCGAAGTACCATGAGCAAGAGAGGCACACAGGCGTGAGGCCGAGGAAGGGCCCCTGATCACACAGAGAGGTTCAGGCCAGGCTAAAACTCTGGCTTCGCTCCATGTTTGAAGGGAAGACGTTGGGAGGGTTTTGAGTAGGGGAGTGATTTGATCTGATTTATAGTTTACATCTCTCCTGCCTCTGAAGAGTGAGTGAGTAAGTGTGGACACTTTTAGAGACTCCTCAATGTGGCCCGGGGACCCAACGACACCCACGTCACCTGGAACACGCTAGAGATGCAGATCCTCCAGCTTCATTCCACACCATGGACTCAGAATCTGCATCCAGGACCGAGAGCAGTGATGGTCGCTTGACTGAGGTGGTGGTGGTGGAGGAGCTGAGGAGTGATCAGGTCCAGGACATATTGTAAGGGTAGGGCTGACCGGGTTTGGATGTGGGGTGTGAGAGACAGAAGAATCGGGGCTCTCTCGTGGGCTCTCCGCCTGAGCAGCTAGGTGAATGGAGATGGCATTTGCTCAGATGGAGAACATCAGGGAGGGAAAGCCTGTTGGGGAGAGGGGAGACATCTTCTAGACATTGAAGTGATGCTGTTGAGGGGACGTTAGCTCTACAGGTCAGAGTTGAGGGGAGAGGACTGGGCTGGGGATATGAATCTGAGTATAAAAATCCATGGGAATTTCTAGCGAGTATGAATAGAGAAAATAAGGCCCAAGTTTCTCCAATGTGTAGAGTTGGAGAAAGCAGGAGAGTCTAGGGTAGATTAGGAAGGCCACCATGATGGCCACTCCTTTTTGAGCATCTAATTTATGGCAGGTACACACATAAGTTGTTTTGTTTGTACTTCTCAGCACCACTGACCAGGTAGGATTTATTTTGCACATTTAATACATTTTTAAAAAGTCTGTGGTTCAGAAAGGGTAGGTATATACAGCTGATGATTTGAATCAAGACAACTTTCAATGTCTATGTGCTTTTGCTTATCCACATCCTGGGGCTCATCATCATGTGGGCTCTGCATATTAGGGAAATGTGCGTATATCTGAGTAATTGTCCACTTCTCACCATCCTTGTGCTGCCCACTTCCTAGACTCTCTGAAAGCACTCCATCCCTATATCCTGAGAAGGCCAGGAACTCATGGGCTAGTGAAAGCAGGAAGGTCAGATGGAAGGGCCTTGAGTGAAAGACGGTGCCAAAGCCCCTCACCCACCAAGCAAAGCTCGTCTGATGTTCTGGGGTTCCAGAGCCCTGTGCAGGCAGTAAGCAGGTCAGGGGAGGCTAGAAGAAGATCTGGGTGTCCCGAGAGAATGAGACCAGCAATAGGTCCAAGCAGTAAGACCTCACCAGGAAGAGGAGCCTGGTGGGATGGAGGGAAGCCAGTTTCTGGACATATCATCAGACCAGGGACAGAGGCCGGGTGATAGAGATGCAGTGTTAGATCTGGGGCACCGGTGGGGACTTGGCTGGGGACCACAGTGCAAGGTCAGGTATTATTAATAATGAAAGCTACTATTTATCCATCCCTCTCTGTGTAGCAGACCCTGCACTAAGGGCTTTTATATGTACTACTGACATTTACTCCCCCTAAATAATAACTTTTCTTCTGAGCTAGGCTTTCTGCATTTAGGAAGTCACTTAATTTTCACAACTCTATGAGACAGGTGCTATTATTATTCCATTGTACAACTTAAGCAACCGAAGCACAGAGAAGTTAAGTAACTTGCCTGAGGTCACACAGCTAATAAGTGGCAGAACCAGTATTTGAACCCAGGCTATCTTACTCCAGAGTTTAGGCTGTTATTCTATAGTGAGTACTTTACACATAGAAACTCATTTAATCATCTTAACAACCATATTATCTCCATTATTATCTCTGTTTTGCAGATGAGGAAGATGAGTCTTAGAAGCCTGTATGATTTAGTCAAGTTCACATAGCTGGAAAGCAGGGACAGCTACGTTACACACACCAAAGTCCAAACTTGGAACCACCAGCCATAGCACCAGATCCATGCCACCTGGTCAAAGGTGGAGCTGGCAAAGAGGGTGCTTCGTGCCGAGCCCTTTGAGTGTGACTTCCCTTAGATCCCCTTACTGAGGGTCATATGGGCTCTAGACCTGGATGAGCCCAGCAGTGCGCTTGCTGGCTGACAAGAGCTAACTGCATGCATTTCTTCCCAACTCTGCATTCACTGACACCACACCAGCTGCTTGAAATCAGCTACAGTGGGAGTGTTCACACCATGGAAATCAGCAAGTGCTGCACATCAGGGATTGTGTTTTGTTTTGTTTTTTTTTTGCCAGAGAGCTGCTGTGCAAATACTCCACTGGTTAGACTTGAGTTGATGTTCAGAACCAAGTGTGCTTCGCTGTGGCCAGAGGAGGGTTGTGGAGTCAGGAAACCTGGTGCATTTATTTCTCCCCTAGTCCTGGGGGAGATGGAAATCAGCAAAAAAACATCCTACAAATGCATACTTAGCTGCTCAAGTGTGCTCTGTTGTCCTAACATTAGGCCACATCAGTGACTTCAATAGACATGTCCCTGATCTTGTGACGCTTATAGTCCGGTGGGGAAGATGGCCAGCAAAAAGAAAAATAAAGAAATGTAAGGGTACAATTTCAAGTGGTGATGTTGTGAAGTAACAGGAGAACCAGTACGAATAAAGAGTCAAGGACGGTGACTGGAAAGAGTTGACATTCAAACCAGAGACCTCTGGGGTGAAAAGGAGCCTGCAAGACCCAGGTGGATGAACTTGTGTGTGAAGGCCAAGTGCTGGGAGCAGCTTGGCAAATGTTGGAGGCCAGTTCAGGTGGACTGAACAGTGAGCAAGGAAGCATAGATATGGCCAGACAGTGTCAGGCCTTGTGGGCTGTGGGAAGAGGCTGGTGCAATGGGAAGCTACTGGGGAAGGGTTTTAAGTGGGACTTGGCAGAGGGGAGGTGACATGCTCCAGTTTCTGATAATGAAAGATGCCTTCAGCTTGTGTGTGCAAAGTGCACTTGGGAGGAGAGAGGTCAGAACAGAAGCAGGGAGATCTCTGAAGAGGAAATTGCAGGAATTCAAGCAAGAGATGATGGTGTCCTGGACTCTATGGAGACACATTTGAGTTGTATTTAGGAATTAGAATCCTCAAGACAAGGCTGATGGGTTGATCTGAGCTGCAGGGCAAGAGAGAGGGTGGAGTCGAGGATGGCTCCCTCGTGTAGAGCTCAGTGTTTTTGAGACATTGAAGACAAGATGCTCAAGCCAGACTTCCTGAGTTCAAATCGTGATCCTACTACCACTTCCTAGCAGTGGGAGCCCTGAGCCAGAGACTCGGTCCCTGAGGGCCTCAGTTTCCCCATCAGTAAATTGAGTTCTTACTCCACAGGGTTCTTTCTTGTGAGGCTTCAGTGAGTTATTCTGCATAAAGTGCTTAGTGTAATACCTGAGTATGGTGAGCCCTACATTAAAAAGAATTATTATTATTATTATTATTATTAGTCTGTTGATTATTTCTCTGCCTGCCATTGAGAAATTGAGCCTTTCAAGGCAAACAACTTTTGTTTGGAAAGAAAATGTTCCGGAGAGAAGTACCGCAGGCGTCCCATTTTCTCTGTTTGTGTTCCCTTCCCCAGCAGGAGCTTGGCAAGCGGAGCTGTTCAGAGTAAACACAGGTTCACGGCCCCAGAAAATGTGAGGTTAGGCAGCACAGCACAGGCTAGACAAACACCACTGCTGGACAGAAGGAAACAGGCTTGCTTTCTGCTGACCTCACCAGGCCACTGAGTCGCATGTGCTGCCTGGGCAGGGCTGGACCTCCCCCCCCCCGCCCGCCCCCAGGGCGGGGCCTCCATCTGGGAGCCCATCACCTGTGCTGTCTGGTCCCTTTGCTGGTGTGGCTTGGGATGAGTCACCACTATCACTCATCACTTCCTGGTCTGGATGTTATGATTCACAGGCTTGTGAACTTTACATCCAGGTGGCAACAAGAGGTGGGGTCCGGAAGAAGGCAGGTGGGCAGTGAGAGACTAATCCTAGCTATGTCCAGAGTAATTGGAGGTCTACAGGGCACTGAGGGGGGGTGGTGGCGGGCGTTGGAGGGGAAGGCAAGCAGATCCTAACAGAAGCCAGAGATGCCCAACCACCACCAAGTTTAGACTGCTGGACTCAGGGTGTCTCAGCCCTTCTGACCCCATGTCCCACCAGCCTGGAGGATTTGGAAAAGGCATATTATAAAAGTAATAGGTAACTGCTTTATTTCTAAATCTAAAACTACAATACTGAATCTAATTTCTAAGCCACATACGTCTGCCACTCTAAGATTCTGACATGAGCATGAGGGTGGTACAGGATGGAGAACTGCCCTTCTAATTATAGGAGTGGTAATATTAATAATAGCCTTTTTCTGAATAAACATTCTAACAATTGAGGGGAAATGGAGCTTTTGTGCTTTGTCACTCTCTTTTTTAAATTGTGGTACTATATGCATAACATGAAATTTACCATTTTAACCATTTTTAAGTGTACACTTCTGAGGCATTAAGTATCATCTTCACTTTTTTATGCAACCTTCAGCACCATCCATCTTCAGAATTTTTTGTCTTCCCAAACTGACACCCTGTGTCCATAAAACAATAGACTTTCTACCCCACCCCACCCCACCCCAGCCCTTGGCAACCACCCTTCTATTTTCTGTCTCTATTGATTCAAATATACTAGACACCTCATATAAGTGCAATCAGACAGTATTTGTCCTTTTGTGTCTGGCTTATTTCACTTAGCACAATGTCTTTAAGGTTCATTCATGTTGTAGAATGTCTCAGAATTGCATTTCTTTTTAAGGCTGAATGATGTCCCAATATATGGCTATAGCAGATTTTGTTGATCCATCCATTTATGAACACTTGGGTTGCTTCCACTCTTTTTGCTGCAGTGTTGCTATTGCTACTAGGTTTGATGAAATGATTCAAAGTCAAAATCGGCATAATAATAAGAGGCATGGGTACCTTCTGTTTGTAAGATGTATTTAACTTGTCGGAGGACTTTTGAAACTAAGGTGTGAAGGTAAGGATAGGGGTTTGAAGGCCAGATAGGCCTGGATTGTAATCTTGGCTTTGTTCCCTCACTAGTTGTATGATTTGGGATAAGTCCTTTAAATGTACTGTGTCTCATTGTCCATAGGTGAGAAGTGAGGACATGTTGCCCAGTATGAAGAGTGATTATGATACTAAAAAAGAGAACAAGTGTGAAAATGTTGAGCAGAATCTGACACTTACAAGTCCCTTAAATGTACTGTGTCTCATTGTCCATGGGTGAGAAGTGAGGACATGTTGCCCAATATGGACAGTGATTATGATACTAAAAAAAGGGAACAAGTGTGAAAATGTTGAGCAGAATCTGACACTTAGTACGCAATGGATTTTATTGTTAATTTTGTGTTACTTTATTACATCCATCTGATTCAAATGAGAATCTATGGTGAGGTAGGACCCATGACATTTGTTTCCTATGAATGGATAAGAAGACTAAGGCACTCAATGAATTAATGGCAACAGTCAGATCGGAACCCACGTCTCCTGACTATCAGGTGAGGGGGGATCAAGGAGCAAATCACATATTATTCACTTTCCACTCTGCTCATGTTGACTCTGTGTCACATTCTCTGCATTGGAAACCCAATCTCTTTCACATAAGATAATGTGTATGTGTGTGGAGTATAATAAAGCTTGCTGGCAAGACAAAGAGGGGATATGTATTTCAGAAATACATGTATTTTCATATTGAATATTAGATTCTGTGATAAATAAAAATAGCAAAAGCTGATGTTTATGGGGTGCTTATTATATGGGAGGCATTGTGCTAAGCATTTTATATATATTATTTGATTTGATTGTCCCCACAATCCTATGAATTAGACACTGTTGATAAGTCCAATTTACAAATAAGAGTGAGGCTTTGAAGGGGTAAGAAACATGTCAGGGTTACACAGCTGGGAAGCAGCAGAGCTAAGGAACTGCACTCAGACACGCGACTGCAGAG
>NW_005361201.1:481802-494478 GCF_000412655.1 Myotis brandtii
TTTGATGTGAGGCGTTTGGACTCAACTTATAATATCATGTTTTCTACTGGAGGGCAGGGATGACAGGTGTGTGGCATGTGGCTGCCACCCCCACATCCATGCCCATGGTATTAATGACAGAGCCCAGATGCAGCTTCAGTTTCCACAGCACAGAGCTCCAGATCTGGTGCCAACTGATCTGGTCTGTTGCATGAAATGAAACCTTCCTTCCCTCCCACAGGGTAAGGCTATGACTGTGCAGGAACAGGACCAGACCACCCTTCAAGGAGGATGGTGAACCCCAACCTCAATCACTGGAGGAGACGAGACTTGAAAGGGGGGCCTGGCCCTTGGCTCCTTCTGCAGGCCTCATTCTTTCAGCCTGGACTCTTTTGGTAGAAAATTCTTTTGAGCCCTGGCTGGTTTGGCTCAGCGGATAGAGCATCTGCCTGCGGACCGAAGGGCCCCAAATTTGATTCCAATCAAGGACACGTCCCTAGGTTGCAGGCTCCTCCCTGGCCCAGGCCCTGGTTCCCCGAGTTTGATTCCAATCAAGGGCACGTCCTTAGGTTGCAGGCTCCTCCCTGGCCCAGGCCCTGGTTGGGGTGCGTGCAGGAGGCAACCAATTGATATATTTCTCTCACATCGATATTTCTCTCTGTCTTTCCCTCTCTCTTCCACTCTCTTGGAAAATTAATGGAAAAATATCCTTGGGTGAGGATTAAAAAAAGAAAGAAAGAAAGAAAGAAAGCTCTTTCGAGTGAGAGGAGAAAGTTGATGCTTTGTCACATGGATATGGGTCCCATAGCTGGGCATGGAGGCAGATATTGGGGACTCCAAACTGAAAACAAACCAGATTTGCCAGTCTCTTGGCACTGCCTGTGCTTCCCTGTTGCTGTCCCCCAGCCTTCAGTAGTCACGTTGCATGTCTCGGCCCAGTCATGACTGATCTGCAGGATATTAATGGAGAGGTCATGAGTCCAAGCTTCATTGAGAGCCAGTTAGTGAAGCACTTCCTCCCTGAAGCCAATGTGACAGTTACAAGGTTGACCAGAGAAATGAGTCTTCCTCCCAGAGCAGGAGAAATGAGGCTGCCATCTGTGGAGCTTCTGGCAAGCTTTGCAAAGGGGCGGGTTACGGAACTCAGAATCTCAGTAGACACTGAGAGCTGACGTCACCCAAACCTTGAGCCTCAGCCTGCTTCAGTTGAAACAGTAGCTACATTCCGAGGGTTTCAAGAGGCCAGGCAGCGCTTGCCATGAGGAGAGTGTTGAGCCCCTCTTGCTCAAGGAAAGAGAGGGAATGGATAAGCATTCGTTGAGCACCTACTATGTGCCTGCAATGCGTGAGACATATCTCTATCCATTCTCATGTTTAGCCTCTGAGCAGTTAGTTGTATGAGGGATAGATGATCTCCACCTCACAGAAGAAAAACCCAGAACTCAAGAGAAATTAAGTAACTTGCTGAAGTCACGTAGCTAGTGAGTAACAGAACTGGAATCCAGGCCTAGGTGTTGTGAAGCTTGAAAGCCAAGGAGCATGTCACCTGTGCTATGTTTCCCAGGGTGGGCGAGGGGAGGGGCGGCTAGTGGGGGAGAGCTAACCCCAGGCCCACTGTATCTGCCAAATTCCAATACATCACATGGTGTTGTCACTGGCTCCACCTGTCAGGATTACGATTCCGTTGGTCTGGTGTGGGGCAGGGAAGGAGGCAGCACATACAAGGGAAGCCAGATTCCTTTCTTTAGTATCTGGGAAAGTGCTGGGTTCTGGAGCTTATACAGTAAGACATGGCCCTTGATCTTGAGATAGTCATTGTCAGGCAGGGAAGTCAAACCTGAGAAAGAAAGTGCAATGTGGTGTCTGACTAGGGGCGTGGGTGGAAGTTTGGCAACTTCTTCAGGCTGGAGGACAACAGTGGGGACAGCCAATACCTGTGGGTGTGCTTTGGGGGCACCAGGAGGCAGGGGCAGAGAGTGAAAATAAGGAGGCAGTTCAATTGGTGGGTTGTAGGGCCTAGGACTGGGCCTGGGGGGCTAGGGGTGGAACCATCCTCAACCCTCTGTGCCCAGCACAGGTACTAGAACATGCTTGGTAATTATGAGCTTGTTGAGTGAATTGATGAATAAATGATTGAGTGAGGCAAGTCAATGCCTAATCTCTGAGGAGAACTCACGGGACTAGTATCAATCAATTGTCATGAGATTGGCTGAAAGCACACAGTCTGGAAAGCAGTGACCTATGACTTCAGGCGTTGAGCAGTGTCATGGTTAAAAGAACACAGATCCGAAGCCAAAAGGAAGTTCAACAAAAGGAAGTCCTTTATTTGTATTTCTCAAACCATGGGAAAGGAACTCAGATTCAGTCCAGCGTATCCAATTTTTTGCTGGTTTTCTCCACACTCTCATCCACTGCCCTTACCCCTCTCCATTTCTTTGGAGCCTGGTTTAGCTAAAGTGTCCTAAATCCCCCCAGCCTGGGCGCCCAGACCCACTGAACATCTCCTCTCCCTGCCCTCCGAGGTCCAGGAGGTCACCTCTGGGGAGGAGAGAGGACAAAGAAAGGAGGGAATCCAAGCAGGCAGAGCAGAAAGGGAAATGTTCCAGAATGTATAAAAGAGAACACTTTTTACCACATATAAATAAGATCTGCGCTTCCCATATGAAATGCTATGTCCATCAATTGCCTTAAGAAGTAGTCTTGGGTTCTACAGCCCAGTGACATGAAGTGTGTTTACAGCTCAGTGATGACCTTGAACCATCACAGTCCAGGGTGGGATGGCTCTCTCTCTGTCCCTCCTCATTCAGGCCCCTGACTCACCCTATTTCTAAGCTGGCTTGAGGAGGGGACTAGAGCCACCTTGCTCTGGTGTCCAATCAGTAGCTGCCCAGAATTGATTCATTGGCTCTTTCCCATTGACTCATCATCTGCTTGGAGAATGAGAGGTGAGACTGCCGGCTCTCTGGCTCTCTCTCCTCTGGGGCATTAATTAAGTTTCTGTGGAGGAAGACCCCGTGTAACTGAGAAGAAGGTCTTGCTTCATTCTAATCAAGCAATTTCCCTCCACACCATAGGCCTATGGGACACGATTAGGAACCCTGGGGAATTTATCTATTGTCCATTCTCTTGGGGTACCAGTAAACTGGAGTATGAGCAAATGGATAAACTTAGGGATGGACAATTGACCACCACACTCAGCAATTAGAGAGCTGGAGAGCTCCAGAAGATGCACTAGCCACAATTTATTGAGCTATTTGTTGGTGTCAAAAGCTGAACTGGGCTTTTCTGTGTACAGAGTCATTTAATTGCACTAGACATGTGCAAAGTGAGCGCCACTGCCCATCTCCCATGGGCTCCAGGTGTGTCAGAGCCCTGCATTACTGCCATCCCCTGGGTCTCATCAGCTCCATTTCATCTCCCTTTCCTATTCCTTAGGTGACCTTCCTCATTCCTTTCTTCCTTCCTTCACTCATTCACTTAAAATGGCTCCATGGCTCCACCACTTACTTGCTGTACAGCCTTGGGCAAGTTACTTTCCCTCTCTGGGCCTCAAAGTTAGTATCTATGAAATGTGGATAACAGTGGCACCTGTCTCATGGAGTCTTGGGATACCAGAATGGAGTACATATATGTAAAACGCAATGCCTGGTTCACAGTGTGCTCCATATAAGTGCTAACTATATAGGCCACCTACTAAGTGCCAGGCATTGGGTGCCATGCAGCTCACATCCTTCCTCTTCTTCCTCCACTGGTGATGTCCTGGCTCTGATGGAGCTCAGTTCTTGTGAGCACCTGCTTTGAGCCAGAAGCATTGACTGAGTGGTTTGAGCTTGATTGATGGGCCCTACCTTATCCTGTTTCCTTTTCTCTTAGAAAATTCCAGGTCTTCCAACACCCTTTTTATGCTGGTGTCTACTGTGGACCCAGCTTGGCCCACAGTGGATGGGATTCCTTCCTCCTTTTCCTGGGTGAGGCCCACTGGGTCAGACCTGGTATCCTACTTGCCTCCAGATTTCAAATGTCTCTAAAATCCTAATTTAATCACATCACTTGTTGCATGTGACCACCGATGCATTCAGGAGAAGGTCTAAATGTTCAGCTGGCCACAAAGTACCCTGTGATCTGGCTTCTGCCCACATAGACCAGGGACTCCAGTCCCTCCTCACCAAGCCCACCTTGTACTTTCTGAGCCTCTGTTTCTCAAATATGCACACACAGTCTGTCTGGCCTCTGCCTGGAATGTTCTCTGCCCTCGCCTCCAGTAACACCCCTTGATCCATTGTATCTCTGCTTAGGCCTCAGCTCCCCCCATAAGTCCAAATCCCTCACCTCCTCACCTAACCCTGAACTTGCTGGGCAGTCTTGGCCTTGCTGAACTCCATGAAGGCTCCAGGAGGAGGGCACAGACCTCTCCCCTCCATTGCTGTGTCCCAAGGGTCTCCACTGGGTCTCCATACAACAGGAGCTCATTAAGTGCCCGTGGAGTGAGGCACCTTCCACAGGGAGCGCTGTGGAAAGGGAACAGCCTCTTCTGTCGATTTCAATTTGCCTGCCACCTCGCACTGAGGGTGTCTGCAGTCCTCAGGGGCCAGGCCAGCAGAAAGGGGCTGCTGACGAAGCATCTCTCTGACTCACTGGGCAGAGGAGGGAGGAGGCGGGTGCTAATTGCCTGGTCCCTCCGCACCTAAAGGAATGCCCAGCCTTTGAAGCTGCAGCTGGGCTATAGAGCAGTGGGAGTGGCCAGTGCAGTGATGCCGTGGCTGTGGGCAACTCTGAGCCCACAGGAAATTATTAATAAAATAACAACCACCAAGCATTTTGTGTGGATAAATAATGACACCCTGTCTTCCCTGACAGTCTGGCCTAAGAACTTTCCAGCCACAATCTGGTTCATCCAGCCCCCTTGAACTGCCAGTGGAGGACCCTATGTGTCCTTCCAGCCCCTACCCACACTCCAGGGCAGCCCACCTGGCTAGGCCAGGCCTCGTGGCCCCTGTCCTCCAAGCCCAAGAGTCTGGGACTCCATCTAGTCACATATGTTACATCTCCTGTTTCAGCTCCAAGTGGCAGAAGGGGATGGAGGTTGATTGAGAGGAGTTTTGAAGCTATACCTAAGTCTACCATAAAAGAAGGTGGAGGTAATTAGTGCTGTTTGCTATGTATCTCTGATTTTATTCTTGCCATTTGCCTTTTTTAGACTCTTGTTCTTGTCTCACCAACAACATGTATGCGCTTTAAAAAATTACAAATAATGGACCATCTCTAGCACACTGCAGGCATTTGTGCACATACCCTGCATCATTGATGGTGTGCTTTATCAGGCCCCGTTTACTCTATACAGGGCCTCTTCTTTCAGTTAGCTTTTGTGTCCTGTCCATCATCTGGGACTATCTCTTATTAATTTATGGAGACTGGAAATCCTACTCACCCATGAACTCAGCTCCCTCCATGAACCCTCCTCTCTCTCGCATCCCCTGGGCCAAGTGCACACGGGCATCATTCACCCTCTCCTCTGCTCCCGATGGCCCCGTCTTCTCCTGCAGCCAAATAAGTTCCTTGGGCTCAGAGCAAACCCCACTCACCCCAGTAGTTCCTCTGCCCCACCTGCCCCTTGGGACTTCATTTCAACAGCTTAGACCGGGGGTTGGCAAACTTTTTTCTGTAAAGGACCAGATAGTAAATATTTCAGGCTTTGCAGGGACACATATGGTCTCTGTCTCATATTTTCATTTTTATTTTGTCTCTTTACAACCCTTTAAAAATTCAAAAATCATTCTTAGCCCAGGGGCCATAGAAAAACAGGCCAAAGGCTGAATTTGGCCCATGGGTCATGGTTTGCCCACTCCTGACGTAGATAAACAAACCTCTGGGTGCTCCTGCTGTGCACTTAGCATGCTTCTCTATGTGGGACATGAACGATGTGCACAGCACAATCCATGTCCACAGAATGCCCTGTCTCGAGGGAGAGACATTTACAAACGGGCCATTGCAATAGAGTGATGGCCGCCTCGAGAGCACAGTGGGAATGCAGACTTCCTGGGGATAATTTTTGAGCTGAGCCTGAACATCTAGGAATGAGGGAGGAAAGGGGAGAAATGAGATCAAGTCAGAGGGAATAGTAGGACAAGAGCATGGAGGGGTGAACCAGTGTTGCATGTCTGGGAACTCCAAGTGGAGGGCACTTAGCTCATAGCTGGCACATAGTAAGTGTTCAATAAAAGTACAGAGCATTGAGCGGCCCCCACCACAGGCCCCAGCCCCATGCCAGGTCCTGAGTCAGGAAGCATTTGGGGTTTGTGTGGTTGTTTAACTTCTTCTCAGTATTTTTTTATTCTCAAAAAGGCCCAGAACCTGAATATACCCCTGACCCCCAGCAGTGAGGCAGGTCCTCTTGGATACCAGGACTAGCCAAGGTGGCACCCTTGGCACGTTTTTCCTTGACCTGGGTTCCCTTCCTGGCTCTGCCCCTAACTGACCTCAATGGAGCACACGATTTCACCTCTCCAGGTGTTAACTTTCTACCCGTAGGTGGGCATACTGATGGGACCTGCCTCTTGGAGGTGTCATCAGGAGTCAAGGTGTCCCTGGCAAATGTCCCTGACAAATGGTGGCCAGTTAGAATTTGTTCCCACCTGCTGGACCCAGGGGACAGAGGACAGGAGGGATGCACTGAGGGTAATTGGCACATACCTAATGGCAGAGGGAGACTGTAGGGAAGGAGCCTAAGAGAAGCTGAGAGCTGGCATGTCCTACACTGATCAGCTCAGGCTGGGGATGGGCCCTGGGCAGGCCACGTGCCTCTTCTTAGGGTCAGTGAGGGTCAGGAGCCAGGGGCCTTTCTGAACGAGATGGTTTAGATCTGAGAGAATCAGACAGAGGATGAGGAAAGGGTTTCTGGGACACAGAATGTAGATTTGTGAATGTTTATATGTTTGTTTATTTGCTCCTGGCCTTTCTCCAAAAGGAATGTGAGACAGGTTGCAACAAACTGCATGCATACAAGAGGGTTGATAGAAAGAGAAAATCAGTAACAGCCACGGCCCAGAAGCTGGGTTTAACACTGAATCTGGCTCTGAGCCTTCGAGCAGCCTAGATAAGCATAAGCAGAGGCAAGGGAGAGAAAGGGAGAGGGACTAACACTGAGCCGGGGGTGAGCACCATTATCATTTCCACACAGCAGCCCAAGCTGATAAATAGCATCTCCACTTACAGGACCAGGCAGAGAGGCTACCCTGCATTCTATAAATATATTCGTATATGCCCATGTTTATTGAGTATTTAGTCTGTGGTAGGCACTGTGCTGGATGCCTTACACACAGAATCTTAATTCTTCTAACAACTCTCAGATCTCATCTTCCTCGTTTAACAACAAAGATCAGACCTTCCTCAAGGTCGCACAGCTAGCAAGTGCCCAAACCAACCTGCAAACCCAGACGAGTTTGAATCCAAACCTCTCTTCTCACCACCCTGATAACCCACCTTCTTTGAGAACAGGTTGCTTGGCACTAGATTCTGTAATAAATTTCTCACAGAGTCTTAACTGGAGGAGATGGGGACACAGAGTGACACAATAGCCAGAAATGAGGTGGGGGGGGGGTTGAAAGTTTCTGTGCATTGCTTTTGGTTTTGATTAAACAGCACATGCACTGAAGCCCTTGGTTTGCATCCTTCTCCTCCTGAGAGGTGTTCCCTCTCTCCATGACAGGCTGAGCCTGGGCACGCCAGTGCTCAGAGGCAGAACCACAGCATCACTAGAAACAACAGCCCAGGATGATTTGAATTTACCACCCTGCCCTTCCCTTTCACGGGCTGAGCCTGGGCACGCCAGCGCTCAGAGGCAGAACCCCAGCATCGCTAGAAACAACACATCCAGGATGATTTGAATTTACCACCCTGCCCTTCCCTTTCTCCTTCTAGGGGCTGTGCTTTCATGACACTTCAGTTTGCTGCTGCTTCAGCCAGGCGCCTCCTCCCAGCTGAGCCAGCCTTTTATGGCCATGGAGCTAATTAAGTAGCAGCAACTCAGGGGCACTTGGAGAGCAGCTCTGGTCCCCGTCAGGCCTGGGCCTCACAGCCAAGTGCCTGCAGCCCTGGATGTGGAATGAGCTGTTGGCTGAGCATCAGGCTCATCCTTGGCCCTCTCTTCTGGTCCCCACTCACTTCTCTGCTTCCTCTGATCAGGAGCCCTTGAAGCCACCTCTTCCCTGAGCTACCAGGAACCTCCTGACCCTGGCCTGATGATCACCAGGCCCAGATGTCATTTCTATTTGCACCCTGGGGTGATTTTTGCACAGGAGGGACATAAGGCTGAGCTCTCAGACAAAGCACATACATGCATCTTCCTTCCCGGGAGACAGCCGCTCTGGGTGCCAGCCTTGGGGCCCCGAGTGTGCCCGTGACAGACAGGAATGGCATCAGCTCCCAGCCAGCAATTTTTCTCAATGGAAAGTTACAAGCCATCAACCCTGAAGGTCGAATTCCCCGGGGAAAACAAATGAATTCCCCTCTCCTTTCTCCAAGCTTTGGAGTGGGGAGTTTGTTCTCAGGGGCTTGTCCTGGGCCAGGAAAAGGTGGGGGCAGCTCAGAAAGGAATCTCAGTGGACACGTGGTGACAGCTGTGAGTTGCTGTGAGTGAGGTCACCCAGAGAGCAGGTTTTCCGGAGCTTCGGGCTTCCTGGGTATTTCTTCACGTCTCTGCCTAAGACATCAAGCTTTAAACCCCGGCCACCCACAGGCCCACTTCTGAATCGCACCTCTCTTCTGGCCTCCCCGAAATGTTCTCCCTGCCCACAGGAAGATGGAGCAGTCCCTGTGAGGGGAAAGAATAGGCCTGCCCAGGCTACAATCTGATGTAGGACCTTGCCAGGCTTCAGTTTCCTCATCTGCAAAATGGGGAATAGTTGTGGAATTTGGTTGAGGATTAAAGGAGAAAATCCAGGCAAAGAGTGTCTGCCTGACAGTAAGAGCCTGAGATCAAGGGTAGCTCCTCCTCCAGCCTCATGGCTCTGCACCTCCCCTCTCTCCCCCAGGGCCTACTGGTCACGTCCTCCACATACAGCAGCTTCCTTCTCTTGCCTTGACAGTGGGAAGCCTCCGGATCCTTATAGCAAAGTATTAAAGGCCCTACACAGCTTGGCCCTGGCCTTATTTTTATTTCATCTCCCATCTTGCCTGCACCTCTTGACTTCCCCAACTCCACACCATGCGAAACCCTGGAATCTCTAACCACATGTTCCCAGAATGCCCCTGTATCTTTGTAGGTGTTGTTCCTTCCTCCCAGGCTGTCCTCTCCCACTTCTCACTTGATAAACTCCTACTTATCATTTAAGGCTTAATTTAAATGTCCCCTGCTTGGAGAAGTCTTCCCTGTCCACCATTGCACGCAATGCACAGACATACACACATCTACTCTCCCTGGAGGGACCAGCTCCCTCTCTCTGGACACCCACTGCACATGCCCCCATATCAGGCACCACTCTGTAAGGGAATGGTCAGTGTGCGTGCCTTTCCTGTCTCGTTCAGTCTGTGAGCTCCTGGAGAGCAGGGGCCGTGCTATATTTCTATATTCCTCTTGGCACAGGGCAGGGCACATACTGGCTGTTCAGTAAGTACTGGTGGGATTAAGGCCTGCACACTGTTCTCACTAGGGGGTGGGTGATAGGACATTTTTTTCATCCCCCAGTAAATCGGGGCCCTTAGGTACAGTCCTTCAGGGTGTGGCGTGCACCATCTACATGGCCATTCCCAGGGTCCCTCCACTGATTTAGCCCCAAAGTTGCCCAAATCCTCCTTACATTAATTGATGTTTGCACAGCAACTCATAATGTACATGTTGATTTTCACAAACAGTATAATTAATAATGGTAACAAGAGCCAGAGTGCTAACATTTCCAGAATGCTTACTGTGTCATGTTTTTCACATTCAGTATTTCACTTAATTCTCAGAACAGCCCTATGAGGCAGGTATGATTGCTACACCCATTTTAGAGATGTGGGAACTGAGGCTCAGACTGAGAGTGGGGAAAGTGGACCTTATCCTCAGGCCCTTGGATGCCAAATCCCATGATACTTACACCCACCTTGAGAGCTTGGTGCTAGTGCATCAGAAGCTAGCAGGATCCTCATTCCATAGTTCTCTAATTTCTGATTTAGCTCCTTCCCTCTTCCCTGGCTCCCCTGTCCCACTCCCTGCTCTAGAGCCAGGCCTCATGCTAAGAATAATCTGGGTTGCAGAATCTCCTGAATCCCAGCGTATATATTTTAAAGGAAGAAGGCACTGGAGTGTGACAATCTTGAGTTCAAAACTGGCTCTGCCACCTTCGAGTTGTGTGTCTGTGGGCAGGTATCTTAGCCTCTCTGCGCTTCCATATTTTAATTTGCAAAATGGAGATAAATTACCAAACATAGTGGTTTGCTAGGAGAATTCAGAACCTAGATCAATGCCTGGGTTATAGTAAATATTAAAATAAATGTTTCCCTCCCTACCACTCTCTAATAAAAACAACATAAATCTTTCAAAAAAAAATTTTTTAGAAAGCGATTTCTATGGCATTGCACTCAAGGAAACCATAGCAACCAGTTTCCTGTAGCTTGGTTTCTGGCCTTCGCAGCTGTACAATAGTGCTAGGACAGCCTTTGTTATCCCCATGCCCAGGGGAGATGTGGAAGTCACGTGGTCTGTGGGGTGGAGGCATCTGTCAGGTAGAGCTGCCCAGGCTGATGGTGGTGTCGTGGTCAGTGGCACCTCAGCTCCCAGTGTACCAAGGCTGTCCCAGTCCTGTCCCTCGGTGGTCAGGCCACAAGAATGCTGTGGTTTCCCAATGGTGACTCGATTCGGCTTCTAAGGCCTGGCTCATGGAGGGTCAGGCCACAGCAGCTGGCCGCCTTTTTTTATGGGGATAAAAGAAGCATTTGGTTGGGTCTGGAGAGCTTCCTGACTCTCCTCAGATCTTTAAGACATTTCTAGGACACAAAGGCCACAGGAGCACCCTGTGATCATGGGTGCGTGTGTTAGTGCATATTAAATGTGCCAGGAGGGAAGGCAGTGCCTCTGAAGGGCAGAATACTAGTAAAGGCTGCCAGCCACAAAGAGGCTCGAAGGTCAGCTTTGTGGAGCGGGGAATTCAACATCTCTACTGGCCTCCCTGGCATGCAGCAGTCCGATCCAGGCCAGGCTGACACCACACCCAGAGTGCCCTGCCTCCTCGCACTCTGCTGAGGAGTTGTGCCTGGTGTCACCAAACGTGAATTGTGGCAGTCTGGCTGTGGAGTGATGTCCAGGCCAGCCATTTGGGCAAGAGCAGCCTGGCTCCATCACAGTGTGTAGTGGAACATGGGCCCAGCCCAGGGTGACAGATGGTGTGGCTCACTTGGGTGAGCATCATCCCATGTACCAAAAGGTCACTGGTTCGATTCCTGGTCAGGGCACATGCGCAGGTTGTGGGCTGAACCCCCAGTAGGGATGCGTGCAGGAGGCAGCCAATCGAAGTTTCTCCCTCTCTCCCTCTCCCTCTAAAATCAATAAAAACATATACTTTTTAAAGCAGGCACAAAACAGATAAACATGTTTGGTGTTGTGTGTGTGTGTGTGTGTGTGTGTGTGTGTGTGTGTGTTTAATGTATATATCTATACATATAGGAATATTCAGAGAAAGAGCTGGAAGGAATTACTCCGAAATTTGGCTATTATTTTGTTTATCTGTTTTTTTCTTCATGTTTTCCCTTTTTTGTATGATAAACTTACAATATTTGCCTAAGTTTTTGTTTTTAAGCGTTTAGAAGAGTGATTATTTTATATTCTTCCCCAATAGGCCATCTCCTGACTAATTTCTACTCTTTGAGATTCAACTCAAACATCACCTGCTCCACGAAGCCTCCTCTTGTTCCTTGAGTGGGATAGGGTCCCCCCAGAACTGCCCTGTGCTTCCCACATGAGAGCCCTTCCCTGGTGGAGGTTGTCATCCAGTTAGCTGTGTACACCTGGGTCCCTCACTCCATGAACACTAGATAGGAGTTTCCTGAGGGTGGGGACCCTGTCTGGTCCATCTGTGAATTTCCAGCAGCTACCATGGAACTTAGCACATCATATGTGCTCCATAAATAGTTGAGGAATGAAGGACTGAATTTAGAGCTGAAGGCAAGAGGGCGGGTCCCATCGAGGAGAGGCGTGCATGTGGGTCCAAGGGCCAGGGGAAGGGGGCGGCTGGGGCACCTGGAGCTGGGGACAGGGACATTCCAGACAGTAAAGAGAACCAGGGCGTGGTGACTCATCCCATTTGGCTGGAGTGCAAGGTGTTTCAATGAGAACAGAGAGGAACCAGGCTGAAAAGGCTGGGGGCGACCACAGATAGAGACTGGGATGCCAGACACTGGAGCTTGGATGCTGTTCCTGGGACCAGGGCAAGCCTGGCTTCCCACTCACAGAAGCAGCTCTCGCCTCGGTTCATAGTTACTTTCATCTCCTGCTCCCCTTCACCAGAGCTTTCCCTGCTATTTGGCACTGAAAGCAGTGCTGGCTTCTGTCCTGAGCAGCGTGACCTGCTGCCCATGAGTCAGGGGCTCGGCCATTCCCCAGTGACTAAGGCTGTTGCTTCCCGCCGGTTTCCCGGTTTCCAGTAACTGCCTGAGTAAGGACTCAGCCTGAATCACTGCTTATTGTTTTTAGATCCCTGCGGCCTGCCCCCCCCCCGCCCCGCCC
>NW_005361201.1:494806-524225 GCF_000412655.1 Myotis brandtii
AGTTTTTGAAATCAACCACCTCAGCTGGGCCAGTGGAGCTGAATGAGTGCTAAGAGACTGGTGGACACACACCCACACATGAAAGGGACAGGGTTCCCTTCTGTTTAGGGAAGCAAGGCAGCGTGGTTATCGGGCCAGATAGACTTGTGTTTGAATCCTGCCTCTATCCTGCCCGCTGTGCTCCCTTGAGCAAGTCACTTCACCTCTCTGAACCTCAGTTTCCTTATCTGTAAAAAGGGCATAATAATGTCACTTTCAGAGGTTACTGTGAGGATTGAAGGTAAAATCCATAAAGCATCTGGCACATGGCAGGCATCCTAGAAATGATCATTGTTATCATCAAACACGGCTCCTCTACTTAGGAATGAGCTCGTGCCGGAGAAAGGTGTGGGTCTCATGCCTTCTGCCCACCTGTCATTTCAGCAAGGCTGAACGATAACAGGCTTCCTGAAACTCATAGTTGAGGAGTTTATTTCAGGCTGCTGGTAAATCATTTAGTTCTATTATTAACATCCAACCTTTACTGAGCACGTACTATGTGCCATGTACTGTTCTAAGCATTTTTCAAAATTAATTTAATCATCATGAGCCCACTTGAGGTAGGTCTTATCATTATCCCCACTTACAGATAGTGAAACTGAGGCACAGAAAGGTTAATTAACTTGCTAGAGAGAGGCAGAGCCAGGGTTTGAGTACAAACGATCTAGTTTCAGGAGATGATGTCAGGCACCCCAGTGGGTATCCTTTCTCTTAGGCTTTGCCCTAACTGGGGCATCATTAAGTAATGACGTGCCAGGCGCTGAACTAAGCATCATCAACGTTCAGTTTCATTTCCCGGCATTCATAACAGATAGGGTGCTTTGCCCTGTTTTGTTGTTGTTGTTGTTGTTTGTTTTTGTAGGAACAATCTGTTTTATTGAGGGCCTTCCGGGAAGGGTTGAAGCTGGGAGGACAATGAGATCTCACGCCCTCAGCCCAGCTGGATCTCGCAAGCTTTACAGCCGCCGAAAAGGATTGCCTTGTTTTACAGATGAAGAAACTGAGGGTTCGAGTGATGAGGAAACGCTCGAAGTCAGTTAGCGGCTGACTCAGCCTTGGAAGCCAGGGCCTCCTTCCCAAAGCCTGGTGTCGTTTTGGCACTCCTTGTGCAATGGCAGGCTGAGCTGAGAGCAGGTCAGCTTTGTCTTTTTGAAGCTTATTGACCCGATTATTTGTCAGTAGTGGCCCTCTGGTCCACCTACATCCTCCTGAACAGGAGACCAGTTTAATGAGGTGTAGCAACAGCTTCCTCCCTTGGGGAGAGTCCCTGGGTCCTTCAGGCCAGTGGTCTGTGGCTGTGGGAGGACCTGGCCAGCCCCTGGCTAGTGATGGGTGAGGCCCAGGAAGTCCATGTGCCCAGCACCTGTCTAGTGTCTGGAGCTTCTCATTAAAGCCCCGGGAGCGTTTCCCGCAGCCAGATGGTCAGGAAGCTACCTTGGATCCGCACATCCGAGTGGGATTCCTGGGGGATGGCATGTGTCAGGTGGCTGGCAGCCTCAGGAGGCTGCATGGTGGTTTCACATAGTACTTAGGACACCATGCCTGATGGAATAGGCCGAGAAGGGAATTGGAAAGGTGTCCAGATGGTTGAGAAAGCTTGAGTTGGCCACATGACCCTGATGGAGCACCTCAGGGAGGGGCATGCCATGGAGTAGACTTAACCCGCAGGGCCGGCTCCAGGGCTGCTGACCACCACCAGAGCCTCAACCCACCTTAACCCCGCTTACAACACACTCCCCCTGGGGCACCTTGTACTTTGCACTTTTCTCTTACCTACATCCAGGAGTGGGAGACTTGAGAGGGAAGAAAGGAAGACAGAGAAAAAGGGCTGATAATGATCATATGTTAATACTAGTTGATTCCATGTGCTTGCTATGTACCAAGCACTGGGCTAAGCCTTTTACATCCATGCGTTATCTCTGAGAGCCCATTATCATTACCACTATTTCCATTAAGAGAAGTTAGTAAACGGCCCAGAAGGAAATATGTCCTGAGCACTTTATGGACGAGGTGCCCAGCACTGTGTGGAGTGCTCTGTGTACATGGCCTAATTGATCCCTGGGAGGCTGGTATTTATTTTGCACATTTTTCAGAGAAAAGCGCTGAGGTTCGGAGAAGTGAAGGTTTGCCAAGGTCAGGCAAGGTCAGGTGGCTAGGATGAGGGAGGACCAACCTGAATTTATCTGGCTCTGGCTAGAAGTTAGAAGATGTAGGTGTTGGTGGCTGCTTTGCCTCATATATAAAATGGGGAAGTTGGATTCTATGACCCTTTAGGCTCCTTGTATCTCTAATATGTTGTGATTCTCGGAGGAAGCAAGCGTGCCCTGGAGTTTGGGAAGCCATCGGTGGCCTCCTTCTGGGACCCTTCTAAGCCTGATGAATGGGGGCAGCCGAGGAGAGAGAACCATTTTGTGGTTCCTCAGGGCAGCAGCTTGGGACTGGATGTGTTTTTCTAAAAGAGAAAAGGATGAGTTGGGTGGTCCCTCGGTTTAACTGCTTGTGTCCCCACAAGGGCTGAATTTTTGGGGGCCATAATTTGGTGCAGAGAAAAACATACGGTGCTGTGCTGTGCCCTGCCAAGTCCTCTGTGCTGGTGTCACTGGTCAATTTCTCAGCCAAGGGACTCAACCCATCCAAGAGGCCTGTGGGCAGGGCAGTCAGAGCAGGCACCGACGCTCCCTGGAGAGCATGTGGATGGCTCTGCGGGTGTCCTGTGCCCTGGCCACAGCAGACACAGCTGTGTGGGGCATCTGGAAAGGCCTGGCTTTGAGTCAGGTCTGGGGTGAGCTGGCTCTGCCCCTTTCAAGCTGGGAGAGTCACTCAGCTCCTGGGTCCCAGCTCCACAAACCAGTGCCACATCTCACAGGTACCCAGGGAGGTGAGAAAAATAAGGATATTCAACTAGGCCTTCAACAATATAACTTGGTTGAGTTTAAAAGACCAGCCTTTATGCCGATTAGCTTATTTCCTACATTTTCAACATTAATGTATTCTTTCTTTTACCAAGAAGTGATAGTGAATATATAGATATAGCAAAAAATATTTGTTTAACTTCCTTACTTAGGAAATTCAATAAAAGGTAGCAACCCATGTATACTCCCCCACTTTTTTTTTTAATCTGCTCATTTGTGAGCTTTAAAAACTGCAATTCACTGACATAGCGTTTCTTCATCTGTAAAGTGGGGATCATAATTAGTTCTATTTCCCTTGAAGGGTAATTATGGTGGAAATTAAGATAATAGCTAGTCTGTATTCCCTGAACTCAGTTGAAAATAGATTTATACTTCCTTTTCATGCCAACTGTCACAGCCTAATCTACTTACTGGACGTTAGCCTTGTCCCCATGTCTGCCCATCATTTCTAAGGGGCTTTTGCCAGGGCTTTGCTCACCTGTGCTGCAGAGAGAGTTGCGGGGGCGCTTCTGTTCCATGGGTCCCTCTTGTCCCCACACCACAGTCAGGGTTTTTAACGCCCCAGGTGAAGTCACTGCTTGGCTTGCCCAGGTGTCACCACCAGTGGCTATCTCTGAGACCCCAGAGGCTTGGTCAGTCCTGGATGCTCTCACCTCTCAGAAGAGGGCAGGCACTCAGACCCACCCAAACCTGCTGCTCTTTGAGCTGCTGCTGCTTCCGCCATGGTAAACAGTGGCCAAGGGCAGCTCACTGATCCTGAACTGTCCATGGCCTCTCCATACTGCGGGCCCTATGGGCATAATAGTCAGGAGGGCATGTCTCCTTCCTCTAGTCCCGATGCTCACCTCATTTCCTGCACCCTGATGGTCGAATAGGGGAGCCCCCATTTCCTTTGAGGGCAGAGCATCCCTCCCTCCGTGTTTGCAGGGCTGGTCCTATCCCTATGCCTAAAGAGCTACTGGTTGGGACATTGCCACTGGTTAGGTCATTACTACCCCCTGCCCCCAGCACAGTGCCTGACTCATTGCCAGGTGTTGGTGAGTCTCATTGTCCAGCCTCAGTCCTTCTCCACAGGAGCACAGGTTCCTTCAGATAGAGCTCAGACCTGGAACCCTTCTCTCAGGAAAAGCCAAAGACTCTACCTGTGGTTAATGTGGGGTTGGGCCAGGACGGGAGCAAGACCCAAATCTGAACCCCTGTCCTGCCCTCAGTGGAGGCCCCAGCCGTGGAGCCCCCAGGGCCCTGACTCCACAACAGCCAGCACCTTCATGCCAGAGGCCCAGCCGACCTCCAGCGTGGGGTGTTTGGATGACTTGCTGTGCCCTCTCTGCTCAGAAGCTCTGCCATCTGGCTTTAAACCACCTTAATTTCCAGCCCAGCGGGAGCTTTCCTCTTATTTCAAAGGCCCATGATATCATCCGTCTGGTGGGAACCAGTTGAGGAAGAGGCCTTGGGAGTTTCCAGACCCCGCAGTAGGTGGAAGAAACAGGCTCCCAGCAGCCCTGTGGATGGGCCCTGTGGCCACACTCCCTCCTAGTCTCCACTGGAGCAGATCTGCAGGTGTGGCCGGGATGAGGGTAAGTTCTACAGGCGCCAAGGTACTGCGAAGGAAGAACACGGGGTAGGGGAGCAGATCCAGGGTCCTCATGTGGGCTGTGCACTTACATTCTTTCATTCTGCAAACATGCATTTAGTGCCTCTGGACATAAGTCCTGTTCCTGTCCATTAAGAGCATATCAGTCCCTTTGGAGTTGAAAGATTTTCACACAAACTAGTGAGGCAGCCTTGCAGAACAAGGCGATGGCTGCAAGAGCAGCCACTGAGACTGCCTGGAGACTGGGGAGCAGACCTGGCTCTGCCTCTAAGTGCCCCGTGACCTTGGGTATGTCACTGTCTCTCTTTGGTCCTCAGTTTCCATATCTGTCAAATGCAGATGCATCCGTCCCTAGGGCACCTACTCTGGCGCTGGGAATTGTGCAAGGCTGCAGGAGCCTCCCACTCGCTGCGCCAGTCGGTGCCTTTGGATCTGGGCTGACTCTCAAGGGCTCAGGGATTTTGTGAAAAGCGACAGCAAATCTCAATCATGTCACTTCCCAACTTAGAATTCTGCAGAGGCTTCACACATCCCTCAGGATAAAGTCCAGCATTCCCAGCGTGGCTCGGGAGGTCTTGCATGGTCCCCTTGGCTCTCTGCATTCCAGCAACAACGGCCCCCTCATTCTACAATTTCCTGTGCCCACGCCCCACCCCAGCGCCTCCCTGTACATTCTCTGCCCTCTTCATTCCCCTCAGGTCTCCTGTGATATGTTCCCCTTGCTTAACCTTTGAATAACCCATCTCTTGTCATCAGCATGATTGGAAATCTCTCCACCCGCCGCCTCCCAGACTGTGAGCTCCAGGAAGGCAGGGCCCTTCTTGCTCCCCATGTTGGCCCTAGCACCTGGCCTGGCCAACGAGGCTGGCACTTGGTGTTTATTGGATGAGAGTCTTTCTTACCCCTCGGCTTCCGTGCTGCTTTGTGTCAGGCAGTGGCTCACTGGGAAGCACTCCTGGTCATGGTGTGCCCTCCAGCTCTCCTGCACCTGGGAGCTGGCCTCACCACAGTCCCCTCTCTGCAAGTTGTATGTCACCCATTGCAATCCACTCAGCCTGCCTGAGTGTAGCGGGGCAGCATGGTCCTGCCCAGGGTCTCCATTGTGGGAAAAAGCAGCTTGCTGGTCCTTGTCATGGTCACATCTGGGGTCCGTGACCTTCAAAGAGATACTCCTTTCTCTGGGTCTTGGTTTCCTCATATAAAGTGAGGGGTTGCACTCAATTAAAACATTTAGTATTTAATGGGCACTTACATTTTTGCCAGGCACTGGGATAACCCCTTTATTTTCAGTACAGGGTATTCCCACAGCACTTATATGGGGCAGGCACTGTTATTAGCCCCATTTTACAGGTGGGGAAACTGAAGATTAGAAAGTTTATACCAGTACATGTTTCCCAAGGTCAAGCGTTGGAAAGTGGCAGAGTCAGGGTTTGTACGCAGGTTTGTCGGTCTGACTGAGAGACTCAGCTCTTAACCACTTCTGCCTTGTTCTTCTAGGAGTGAGTCTGCCCAGAGCCTAGCAGGGCAGCACAAGACATAAAACTAGCATGTTCTCAATGCAGCCTTCTCCCTGAGGCAGGGAGATGGCACAGGCCTTCAGCCTGTCGTCTTGAATCTTTGGCAGCCCCATAGCCCTACAGTAGCTCTCAGCTGTGTGAACACGTGAGAATCAGAAAAGAGCTTGAGAAATGTCTTATCCAGATAGTGGGTTACAGCCTTCCTCTCCTCTCAGCTACAACCAGCTTCTGTGCTCGTTTCAAATCTAAATGTTCATTACCTGCATTCAGAGAAGATCACACACTGTACACATGCAGCCAAATGACTCATCCAAGTGAGGACACTGGGTAACCAGCACCCAGGTCAACACACAGAGTATTACCAGCAACCCTGAGTCCCCGGCACCCCCCCTCCTAATCATTACTTTCCAGGCCCTGTGCATTTTGATCTGGAGCTATGAAGAAAAGCTGAAATAAGAAGTTAATTTTCAAATTATCCTTTCATCTCCAGGGAAATTCTACATCTGCAGGAAGGAGGTGGAGGAGGGGAGAAATCCAATGCAAGATGTATTAAGCCCTCAATATAGCAAATGGCTGAAGTGTGTCTTGGTGTTGTGGGACGTGTGTGTGTGTGTGTGTGTGTGTGTGTGTGTGTGTGTGTTTGAGTGGTGTAGGGCATTGGGGCATTGGATGAAGGCACAGGGACACTGTGGAATGAGTGCTTGGCCCCAACTGCTTGGTTAGGTCAGGCCTCACTGAGGAGCTCACGCTTAGCTGGGTCTCAGAGATTCAACCTAGAGTCTTAATGCCCAACCTGCCTCCCATCCTCCACCCAGAGGAAACTGCTGCAGACTCCAGCACTCCATGCATGCCTGCTGGGGAACTGCCTTCTGACTTCCTCAGAAACCATGGAGTGGTATGAAAGAGGGTCTGGGGGCTCACAGGAACGCCTGTCATTTGGGGAGGGTCTCTTGTAGAGGTGGCCTCTTGCCAAGCACAAGAATCTCTACATAAGGGGCTAAGAATCCTAGTGAGGGCCTTGAGTTGCATAATGATGAAGCTTCTACTCCCTGAGACACTTGCATGGGGGTTTATGGGCCTCCATCTGTCACACAGAGAGGAACAGAAGATTGGGTAGAGGGGAAAGCCAAATGCTGAAGCAATCCCAGGCCCCCAGCTAGCCCTGGATCTGTGGCATTATTATTCATTTTAACAAACAACTTGGACACAGTGAGCATGAGTGGTTTTCTGTCCACCCTCCCCACCCCCTCATTGGTGAGAGGCTGTTGTAATGTCAGATTTCTCAGGTGACATTAGAGAACCAGGAGGACACAAAACCAGGGTGACCCTGCAGCAAGCATCTTCCTGGGCATCTATTTTACTTTAAATTTTCAGAAAAAAAAATATGCAGGTATTTTTTGAAAAACAAGGGTATATTATTAAGTAGAATGGCAAAATTCATGTACCCTTTTGAGATTTCAAAGAAAAGTTCTGCTGTCAAGAGGCTCTAGGTGGTCCCTTCACAGTCTGCACCTGTCCCCAGGGGTAGACACACCTGTTCTCCTCTGCTGTACAGGTGGGTACGTCTGTGGACAAATCTGAGTGATGCTGAGCAAACAAGTAATCGGTGTCTATTATACAACATAGGGATATAGTTACCTATTATCAAACTTTATCGCTGAGAAGGAAGTTGGGCTATGAGTAAGGGTACCAAATACTCCATTTAGCCGGGGAAAGTCCCAATTTGTGCCTGCTATCCAAACATCATTATTAATAGCATCTCCTTCCAATACCAGAAGAGCCCAATTTAGATGAAAAATCATACGTTAGCTCTAGCTCTGAAAACCCAGCAAGATTAAGGGAGGCCTCGGAGCACATTCCCTTGCTAGTAGTAACTCTGAGGGAGAGCCTTTTGTGGCCCGGGAGGAGCTCTTGGAGGCTTTGGGAATCTAAGAGGAGGGAGAACCCTGCTGTGGCCACTCTAGGTGGCCCAGTCTTGGCCCTCTTGGTCAAAGCAAACTTGCTCTGGACCAAGGTCATGTGACAATGCCAGGACAGAGTTGAGGAGGCCAGGCTGAGCCAGCCTCAGTCGGTCCCTGGAGCAGCCAGAGAGGGATAGTCTATGGGAACAATACAAATGACACTCAGGGAGGTTGGCTGCCAAAGTGAAAGTAATGTGTCAGTTTCAAGAGATAAGTACAAGAGACATCAGCAGCAGATGAGGCAAAAAGCCTGGAACCAGGAATGGGAGGAAAGGTTTGGGAAGCGGGGTGCAAGGTGGTAGGGCAGGGGGTCACTGGAAACGGCTGGGGCAGAGGGTGTGACGACACTAGTGACTGAGGGCTGACACAAGAATGGGGCAGCCTGGCGGGGCCGGAGGCATCAGCTGGGCAGGACAAGCCCTCCCAGACTGCGTTCACTATCAGCCGACTGAACTGCCTTTTGATTTCCTGGCTCTGATTGCATTACTTTAGGAGTTGTTATTTTTACATAAAAATGTAATCATGAGAGAAGAGAGGGATCTTTAAAAAGAAAAGGATTTATTTTAGTATTAATGCTTTTCAGAGTATTTCCTTGGGGATAAATTTATCAGCCAGCACCGATCATGGAAACCAGCGTTGCCAGATATGTGTGCACTGGGCATTGACATCAGTGTAGCAATTGGACTGAGTATCCCACCTGTGAGACTTCCAGCATGTGGGTGCTGAGCTGACATAGATTGTCATGATTGCCAGATGCATGATATTAACCACCTGTGTGACTCAAACAAATGTTGCAGAAAAAAATAAAAATAAGACTGTAGTCTTGTGCCATTTATATCTACTTTGATACTATTTTTATTTATTTATTTTTTGATACTATTTTAATTCTATTTTTTGCCATCTCACAGTCTCAGGCCACTCCTCTCCTTGCTAGTAGTCATGACTTTGCCACAGTCTGGAGGGCCCGTGTTAGCAGTCGACATACCTGTATTGCGTGTTTGTTCCCTGGACCAAGTGAGAACATGGCCCCCTGGCTGCTGTGTCCACAAATATGGGCTGGGAGGCTGAGGGGACAATGAATAAGGGTGATGTCCTCTGGCTTGTGATGTCAGCAGTCAAGGAAATATTTGGGGGCCCAGAAAGCAAAAGCTATTGGAGAATAGGCAAGTGGAGAATAGGCAAGTGGAGCACAGGCATCGCTGGCAGATTGGGGGCGGAACACATGTGAAAGGAGTTTCGGAACAGCCCCGAGGGAATTTATTGTTTTGGTTAAGAATGAAGAGTTGGATTAAGGAATCAACATTTAGATCTGGAAGGGGCAATAGTCATACCTTGGGCCTAGAATACCCTGATGAGAAGAGAAAAGAAGAAGGGAGGTCACTTCTACAAGGCAAAAAAAACTCATCACTGCTGCTCCTTATTTTTACTTGTCTTGCATTGTCCTGTATTTATCACAGTTTCTGTTGAACAGCTTTTTAAGTATTTGGGGAGTTTATCTTGCCATACTCCCCCTCCTGGTTCTCTGCACCCACCTGTTCCACTGCAGTTAATTCTGTGTTTTGTGACTTTAAGAGAGGAGGGGGGAGGGGTCTCAGATTTTGTTTGTTTTTTTCTCTTTAGCAGTAGGACTTGATATTTTCAATTTTGGAAGAACTAAAAGATAAATAAACTGTGGGGTTTTTGTTGTTTTGTTTTTGTAAAAAAAAAAAAAAGAATGAAGAGTTGGGCTTACTTGGGAAAAAAATCCAAACTCGACCACTCACCAGCTATCTAATCTTGAGCAACTTAATTAACCTCTCTGTTCTTTAATTGCTTCATATTTTTTTAAAGTTATAGTGAGCCTTACCTCTTAGGGTCATTGCATGTGTTAAAAGAGATAACATGTGTAAAGCATTTAGACACAGTCCCAGCACATAGCAAGTGCTCAACATATTGTAACACAAGTATTAGTTAATGAAACTCCAGGCATACCTCCTTTCATTGCACATCACTTTACTGTGTTCCACAGAGGTTGCAATTTTTACAGACTGAAGGCAAGATCCTCCACCAAACAAAAAGATTATGACTCTCTTTATTGCCATACTCACTTTATTACAGTGGGCTACAACCAAACCCACAATATCTCCCACGTATGCCTGTAAACTTTTCAGGACCCAAAGGAGGACATACCAGCACATGTAGCAGTTCCCCACTGCATGTCACCATTCTGAAGGTCATGAGCATTCTGATACAAGAGCAACCTGAAAACAAAACCCTCCCTAGGATTTGTCTAGGAACCTTTGCAAAAGGAGCAGCTTCCAGTCATACCAGTTGGTACAGGGAAAGCTCTTGCAGGAGCTTCGAAGGTCTTCAGTCCAGTTTCTTCATCTGCAGAATGAGGAACTGGCCCCAGAGAGGTGCAGTGTCTCAACCAAGGTCACATAGAAATTTCAAGGCAGAGGCAGGAATAGAACTGAGATCCTGTGACTTTCAAACTAGTGCCATGACACTGCACAGAGGTTTCTCTCCCCTGGGGTCTGTTCTGCCTTAGACCTCAAAGCTGGCCTGGCCATCCACAGTGAAGCAGAGTCCTAGGGAATGACCAAGGCTGGTGCTTCTCAAACTTTAATATGCAAATGAATTACCTGGGGATCTTATTAAAAATACAGATGCTATTTTAGTAGGCCTGGGGCAGGGCCTGAGAATCTGAATTTTCATAAGCTCCTGGTGAGGCCACCACTGCTCTGGGAATCACACTTAGAAGAACAAGGCTCTTGACAAGCACTGTCTAGTACAGCGGTTCTTAACCTGTGGGTCGCGACCCCTTTGGGGGTCAAACGACCCTTTCACAGGGGTTGCCTAAGACCATCGGAAAACACATATATAATTACATATTGTTTTTGTGATTAATCACTATGCTTTAATTATGTTCAATTTGTAACAATGAAATTGGGGGTCACCACAACATGAGGAACTGTATTAAAGGGTCGCTTGCGGCATTAGGAAGGTTGAGAACCACTGGCAAGTAGGAATATCATATGTTCTAAACCGAATCTGTGATGTTAGATTTTCTAGTGTGTGTGTGTTATGTGCCACTGAGTCAGCTCCAACCCTGTGAATGAGCGATGTCCACAGTGTCTTGCCCTCCACAGCCTGCTCAGCTCCTGGGGGCTCATGCCTCTGGCTTCTTTTATGAAGTCAATCCATCTTATATTTGGTCTTCCTGTTTTCCTGCTGCCTTCTGTTTTTCTAGTAGCAACATTAAAAAGAAACAGATGACATTCATTTTAATATATTTCCTTTCACCCATTATACCCAAAATATTCTCATTTCAACATACAATTGCTATAAAAATGAATGAGATAGTTACATTCTTTTTTTCATACAAAAATCTTGAAAATTCAGTGTGTGTTTTACACTTAGAGTACATCTTAGTTCGGACTTCCCACATCAAGGACGAAGTTGCCTCATGTGGCTAGAGGCTACGAGGCAGTCCTAAGCGATCACTCAATTGATCCCAGCTCCACCCCGCACCCTGCCCACCAGTTGAATGAGACCATCTTTTGGGGTCTTCCTCTGACTTTTCCCATCTTTCCAGGCCTACTCTTGCACCCTTGTCATGGGAGAGGTCTGCTCCAGCCCTAACTATGAGGAGGAACAGCAGCCCTTACTCCCACTCAACCCAGCACCCTGTGAATACAGTAGCCTAGCTAGAGACAAGGCTGAGAAGGCCAAAACCCACCTTCTTCCTCCATTTCTCACTAACACTGGGTTTATCTAGTTCTAAAGACTTCCATCTATCTGACTGGCACTCTGGTGTCAGAATAGACAGTGAAATACTTGAAAGCGTGTGCACTCTGCTCTCAATTAAAGTGGGGCTGAGAATACTTTCCACACGGCTCAGATCCTGCCACTGTCTGGCCTGGTGGTTTGAAGGGTTCTGTGTGGGGCCGACCATGACAGTGAGAGACACAGGCTGTGATTCCATGGCGGAGTGCCAGCATGACATCTGTGGGCCCTCTGTGACTTCGGGTGCGGCTCTTCTCCTGCCAAAGAGACATCAATGGGATCATCTGACAGCTCCGGCCGTGCTCACAGACTCACTGGGAGAAATCCCACAGGAGTTCAAGGTCTCCCTGCAAGAGTTTTGAGTCTTGTCTGAACCGGAACGAACGCTACCACTTCTTCCCCCATCTGTGACTTGCAGGTGACTCACCGGGCACTTCTGTTCACAGGTACCCCCTAGAAACCAATGTCTGAGAAATTGGGTCATTTGGTTCCTCAACCAAATGTTTGCTTTAGCTTGCTTTTGTCTGAGAAAGCTCATGGCTTGGTGCTACCTAATGCTAAACATATGAATATCTGGAAACATCTAAATACTCTGTGCACTACAGACAAAACATCATCATTAGGGATGTTCTGATTAATGGTGTTTTCTGATAAAGCAAAAACTCTTCCTTGTTTTGCTCCTTCTTGTTGCAAATCCTTGTAAGTTTTACTGGATTTTCTCCTGCCTTTGTAAGTAGAATAGAATGAGCAAAATCAAATTTTACTTAATGCTTCAATATCATTATTGGTCCTTGTAGGCATTTTTGCATATTGACCATATAGGTAATCGTATTTCATTCAATCAATCAACAAATATCTATTGAGTACTGTCATGTGCCAGGTGTTGTTCTAGGCTCTAGGAATGCATCAGGAAAAAAAAAATCCCTGCTTTGATGGCGCTTGTATTAAAATGTGTGCATGTGTGTTGAGATGAGGGGAGCAGTGGGGAGAGACAATAAATATGCAAATAAGATATTAATTATACCAGGCGATAAGTGTTCTATGTGCTGTTGCACACCTAATGGGCTCCAAACTGAGGTCACAGAGCAGCCAAGGTTCCCAGGCAGCAGGCTGCCTCCACACCTAATCCCAGAACAGATTTTGCTACCTGTCCAGATTCCTTGCTACATGAGGACCTGACCAAAACCTGCTCTCCAAGCTCAGTAGCTCCCTGCCTACCTATGGCTGGGACTTGCCACTGCAGCAGGTCATTGGGTGCCTCCTGCCCCATATTTTCAGATTCACTGTCTCTCACTTATCTGCCACCACTGTCTCTGCCTGGTCCCTCGGTTTCCTCTGTGTTTGAAGCGATGACTGCGCGTGACTCTCACCCTCCACAGGGTCCCCTCCTGATGGGAGGGGAGGGGATGCTGTGTTTTCAGTGAGATAGCAGACGGGTTGTTTGTACCGTAAACTTTCCCCAGTGTCATGAGGTTGAAGCGGTGATAGCTGGAGGAAATATAAACAGCAATTTTCCATGCAGTTTTTATGACTGTCAGCCAGAAGTGCCACGCCGACACAAACACAGTATTCATTTACTCAGTGTTTGATGCTGAAATGTGCCATAAAAACACATGGCCCTTCAAAGAGCTGGTTCACAGCAGCCTGCTTGAAGAGGCCACCAAAGTCATCTTTTCAGGAAAGTAAAACAAAAATGTATTTACAAAACACTGCTCTTGGGTGAAGTTGAAAACATTTTTCCTATTTATGATCTGGTTCTTTCCACCTGACAAGTAGTGATTGATCTCCCCCGCCCTCACCCCTGCCCTTTCTCCCGTTTTAGGTGGGGCCCTAGTTCACAGGGCTTTCTGGTTAAATAACAAGTGCTCTGTGCCCAGCCCCAGCCAGCAAAACCCCAACGCCAGCAACCGGGGGCTCATTTGAAGCCAGCATTTTTCTAGGAAGACGAACCAGGGGAAAAGACATTGAGTTGAGGACCCACCAGGACAGGCTATGGTCTTCATTAGAACAAGGCAGGGGAATGTTGGGAGATTGGACTATAAAATAACATTAGGTTGATCCATATGAAATTACCATTTTTTAATAAAAAAAATATTCATTATTGACAATATCATCTGGTTCCATTTAGAAATAAACAGCTACCATATATTGATTACTGCCTGTGTGCCAGGCATTGAACTAAGCACTTTTCATGAATCAATGAATCATGTCATTTAATCTTCATAATAACCCAACAGAGTGGTGTCTTGGGTTGGGTTCTCGAGGAGTAGAATTTAAGGATTTGTGATTTATTAAAGACAGGAAATGGGACAAACCAGTCTGGGAGGGGAGAGCAGGAGGACAGGGACAATGAGGACATGTGATTTGAGGCAAAATCATCCTGTGGGGATTTCTGAAGGTTCAGTTACACCTCAGAGTTTGTCCCATCTGAAGACAAGTGAGCTGGGCTTTCATACCCACAGCCCATCATTGGCCACAGGCTCCCTCTGGGGGGATGGACAGTAAAGGCTTAGATACTTGCAAGTCTCTGTATGTGGGTGAAGGGGCTCCAGTAGCCCAAAGGCAGGCCTCTGGGCAAGGTCACGGGTGCTGGCCATTAGAAGCTGGGGGAGGAGAAGGCCATGGAAATGGTAAGAGGGAGTTGAGGGCAGGCAGAGCATCTCCAAAGTCCGCTGGAGGTAGAGGGTAGTTTTATTGCTATTTTCCACATGAAGCAGCTGAGATTCAGAAGGGTAAGAGTAACTCAGCTCTGGTCACAGAGAGGTAGGGCCAGAACTCGGTCCTCCTGAATTGGCCACTAAGCTATCCTCTCGATGTCACTTCCAATATCCTTGGTCTCTGGGGTCAACCTGGGGGTGCCTGGCTCCCCCTTTCCTTTGAATGGGATAGTAGAGATTACTTGGCTCATGCAGACAGATTTGGGGGCACACTCAGTGACCATTAGCCATAGCTTGTCTAAGTCCATGTAGCAGAGAGCTGGACTCTTTGTCATGTTAGGTCTTCCTTGTACTTCTCTAGGTTGAAAAGGAGGCCCTTTCTTCCCCCAGCTTGGTGTGATCTGCTCACATGTTCCTCCAGGGTCTCTGGAGCCTGTCCTCCCATTCAAGAGTCCCCTGCTGCTCCCCTTGGCCATGGCCAACAGCAAAGCACTATCTATGCCACTGCCTCAGGTGGCTATTGCTGCTTTGATCAAGAGCTCACTCCAGCCCTGGCTTGGTGTCTCAGTTGGTTGGAGCATTGTCCCATACACCCCAACTGGCAGGTTCAGTTCCTGGTCAGGGCATATACCTAGGTGGTGGGTTCAATCCCTAGTCAGAGCCCGTACGGGAGGCAATCTCACCTCTCTCTCTCTCTCTCTCTCTCTCTCTCTCTCTCTCTCCCCTCTCTCTCTCTCTCTCTCTGTCTCCCCTTCCCCTCTCTCTCTCTTTCTTTTTCCCTTCCTCTCTCTAAAATCAATAAGAAGATATCCTTGGATGTGGATTTAAAAAAAATAAGAGCTCACTCCAGCCGAGCCAGGCCAAGGGACAATTGGCACCAGAGCACTTGGTGAGGGAATCACCTCCAGCTGCTGCCTCCTCACTCACTCCTCCAGGCAGGTGCAGTCACTTGCCCTTAGTGGGCAGCCCAAGGTGGCCTTCCTGAGGGGGCTGAGTCAGAGCTCAGGACACACCACAGACGTAGGAGGCTGGGATGGAAATTCACAACCCAGTCTGCCACTCACTACCTGAAGTGGTTATTTACCTTCTTTGTACCTCGGTACTGTAGTCTATAAAAAGGAAATGACAATACTCTACCCTGCAAAGATGAAATGAGATGTTACCTGTAAGTGCCTAGCACAGAACGGGCATCTGAGAAGTGGTTGGTCCCAGCCCTTTGTTCTAGGCTTTGCTGGCATGACTTTTGTCACATTGCCTGTCTTAACTTTGGGTCGCTGTGTACATTTTAATTCAGCCGAGCTGCCTCGATTCGGTACAGGTGCAAGCTAGAAATGTGTCCTTTATTGTCACATGTTTTTTAAAGGTTTTGTCCTTTCTGAGTTACCACCTAAATTCTGTCAAAGAACACTGGCTGGTCTTCCCCGCCTCCCCCTCTCCCCCAATGGATTTTGGCTAATACAAAGCCAGCACCTGGTCCTCTGCATTGAATTCCATTATGCTTCATATGCTAATAGCTCCTCAGATGAGTCCCTCTCTGGCAGCACACCACCAGAGAAAAAGCAAAATGCTACATGACCCAGAGATGCTGGGTCACGCCCTGCTCCAACCTTATCCCCCATCCATAGAAATGCTGTCCTAGTTTTCAGCAGCCTAATTGAACATCAATCACAGAAGAGAAAAGCCTGGCTTGCCACCCACACCATTGTGCTAAGAATAACTTCTGTTCCAGCAGTGGAGCTGGTCAGAAGCAGGGCCCAGTGTTTCCATCTGGAATTAGGTGTGATGGCTCAGAAAGTGCATTTGTCCATTTCAAGTCTGAAACTGGCACAGGCCCTGAAACTTGGAAGCCTGACCAAAAACAAACAAACAAGCAAGAAACCTCAGGTCAACATCCAAACACTGACTTACTGGAAAATCTGTCTCATGTTGAAAGTCTCCTTCCCTTTTGTGAGTCCTGTGGACTCATTTACTCTGTTCTTCCTAGCTTGTCCAGGGGTCAGTTTCAATATGGACGTTATCTACTCAGACAGGCCCCGTCCACTCAGCATCTCACAGTGGAGTCCTCAACCTGCAGGACCTTTCAGTGACCAGCATCATGGTTTGCTGGTTTGGAGCTTACATTGGGTTTGGGGGTGATTAAATGTCTGGCTTTGGGGAAAGGGTTGTTTACCTTTTAATCTTCCAAATCAAAAGAATCATATATTCATTCAAAATCTATTTCCAGCATGGCGGCTCGTGCCAGTCACTGTGCCACCTGAGCCCTGAGGCCTTGAAGCACGCACAGTAAGGTGCCTCCTCACTCTCTTGGGATCACAGAGACACCAGGAACCCATTAACCCTGGCTGCACAGTAGAATAAGCGAGGGACATTTTTAAAAAATACATTTTTATTTATTTTAGAGAGGAAAAGAAAGGGAGAGAGATAGAAACATCAATGATGAGAGACAACCATCGATCAGCTGCCTCCTGCATGTGCCCCACTGGAGATTGAGCCCGAAACCCAGGCATGTGCCCCGACCTGGAATCAAACCCATTAACCCTGGCTGCACAGGAGAATAAGCGAGGGACATTTTAAAAAAATACATTTTTATTTATTTTAGAGAGGAAAAGAAAGGGAGAGAGATAGAAACATCAATGATGAGAGACAACCATCGATCAGCTGCCTCCTGCATGTGCCCCACTGGAGATTGAGCCCGAAACCCAGGCATGTGCCCCGACCTGGAATCAAACCATGACCTCCTGGTTCATAGGTCAATGTTCAACCACTGAGCAACACTGGCTGGGCCAGGAGCTTTTTAAAAAGTATTCTTTACATGTAGTTTCTTCTTTAACCCTCACAATAATCCTATAACATAGATACCACTAATGTACTCATTTTGAAGATGGGGAAACTGAGACACAGGTTGGTTGACTCACTTGGTTATCCAGCATTGCAGGAAAAGAATAGCACCACAGGCGGTCTGCCTGCAGAGAGCTGTGCTGACCTTTGAACTGTCCTGCCTCTCGGAGTGTGGACGTGTGGGATGGGTGGTGTGTCTGGAAATGACTAGAGAATGTGACAAACAAACAAACAAACAAAACTAGGGAGAGGAAGCTGGAGAGGTGGGCAAGGGCAGGGCAGGGAGGCCCCTGGGAGCCCAAACCAGAAGACTGGATCTTATTCAGTAGATGATTGGAATAGCTCTCACCTAGACCAACTAGAGTACAAATGTATTAGCTGGGGGCTCCGGATACATGTCTATACAACAGAAAGTAGGTCAGCGTCTTTGGGAGAGAGCGCTGAGGTGCAGAGGTTCTGTGATGGCAATCAGCTCTGACAGCAGCTCCGTGCTGAGTGGGGAGGAATGTGAGAAGGGCCTTCTACTCCTTTTCCCCACTGAACTCTTGCTTCGACATCTTATCGGGACTTGTGGGGTCAGCCCCAGAGCAGCTAGCTCGGTGCCTCCCTTCCCTGGAAGCTGCATTGCCTACCCAGCGCCTGTGCCCACTGTTCATCAAGCCACCAGAACCTTCCCAGACTGCTGCCCAGTGCTGGCTCATCACAGGGCGCAGGCTGAGCTGTGACAGGGCGGCCATGGAGGGGCTGGAAACACATTATCCATTAGCTAAGCCAGGGGAGAGGCTACCTCTCCGAAGCAGTGGGCTGGAACAGTTACACACATGAGCCTGGGTTCCAATCCCAGCTCTACCACTTACTACAGGGTATTGAGCGAGTCCCTTGACCTGTAGGAAGATCTGTTTTCTCATCTATAAAATAGGGTGAGCATTCCTACTTGGTAGGTTTGTCTTAAGAATTGGAGATGTTATTCATAAGACACCTAGGAAGTGTGCCTCAGGCTCTCGGTAAATGGCAGCTGTTATTATGCCTGATGATCTGCCGTTACTGTGTCCTAAGATCCTATGGGTCTAGAGAGCCCGGGCTGACAGCCACTGAACAACCTCCAGATGAGAAAGAGGCCGAGGGGACTGGTGGCTTTCCCAAGGTCATCTGGGAACTGAACAGCAGAACCAGGAGTAGGAGGTACCTGTGAGAGCCCCGTGGCTCCCAGCGTGGAGCAGGGGTGAGAAGTTCAACTCCAGCTTGGCCTGACCACTCCCAGTCTCTGCTCTGATTCCCTCTCTCCACGATGGCACACATACAACCTTTCTGGAAGGGTTGTGTGGACGAATAAGCTGTCATTCCAAAGTGCTGAAAAGTACTCCGCAGGTGCCAAATCATGACTCTCCATGGATTTCAACACCTCGGCTGGCATGCCTTCCCGCCAGATGCAAGCTGCATGAGGAGTGTGTGTGTGTGTGTGTGTGTGTGTGTGTGTGTGTGTGTCATGGAAAGGAAAGAGGAAAGAGAGGAGCACATAGAAGATTCAAATTTCCCAGAGACTATTTCCATACCTGAACTCTAATGCACTGTGGCTTAGCCCCCTGCCCTAGACGCAGACAGAAGCGCTGTCTTCCTGCCCAGGTCTCTGCGTCCTGCTGTCAGCCAGCTGCTGTAGGAAGGTGTGGGCATGGGCAGCTGGCCCAGGGCCCCACTCTGTGGCCCACAGGGAATCAGAGCCATGTTGCTGAGGGGCCGTGATTTGCCAAACCTTCAGAAAACAAGCAGCAGGATCCGGGGCTCAGGCCAGGTGACTGATGTAAAATAGGGTGTCATGGAAAAAGCGTGGAATTTGGGAGCAGACAATTTAGGATTTAAATCCTGGTTCTACTGATTTCTAGTTGTGTGACCTTGGGGAAATTACTACTCTATCTATCTGTGCCTCAGTTTCTTCACCTGTGAAAGGGAGAAAATATTACTTCCTAGCATTATTTGGAGACATTAAATGAAACGAAGATTCTGGCACATAACTGCTTCATTCCCACCCCCAAACCTATCACCCTCCCAGGGGCTTTCTGCATCTGCATGGTAACTGGTACCTGGGCCACAAAGTGTGGACTTTAATTGTGGATTTGGAAAAATCAGTTTCCAGTATGAATTTGTTTTAGTTTCTGAAAACAAAGCCTCTCTCAGGAAGAGGTATCTCCCTTGCAGATGATGGCCTCAGGCATCGCAGGGCGGTTTGGGATAAGGCTGTGGTGGTGGTGGGGAGATACCTGCATTGACACTCCAGGGCATCATCCAGCATCCTGGGAAAGGGATCTGTGTCTATGCATATCTGTGGGACTCTTTCCACTTCAGTGAACCTTGACATTGTCTCTGACCCCCCATGGGTAAGAGGGAGGAGAATGTGGGGGGACTCAGCTCTTGCTCACTGCCTAAACCTCCACCCCCAGCACACTGGCTCCATCCTTGCCTGGTTACCCTCTTTGCCATCCAGATTTCACCCCAACATCATCACAAACATCACTTCTCTGGGAGCTTTGGCTGCCCAACAGTCTAAAGGGGATCTAGGTTCTTTATCTGCTATCCTAACGGGTGCTTCAGTTAGTAGTTAGTTATAGGTTCGCTGATGTGATTATGTAATTATTGTCCATTCCCCTGATTACATTGTAAGCTCCATGAGAAAAGGACTATGTTTTGCAAACATTATATCACCAGTGATTAGCACGTTGTCTGGCATTCGGTAGCACTAACATATTATTTAAATGAATGAGTATAATACCTATTAGGTTCTAGACTCACACCAGTGAGTGTAGACCCTCAGTTTCCATTATCTGAAATCCTCGCAACAACCCTGTGAAATAGTTATCGTCATTTCCATTTTACTGATGAATAAACTGAGGGTCAGAGAAGTGAAGTGACCCTCACTTCCTCAGTCAGTCAGAGGTGAATTCAGGAGTTTCAACCTGAGCTGCCTGACTCTAGACCCAGTCTTCTCTCTCCTTCACTCTACTTTGTCAGAAGTAATAGTGACATAAGGAATAGTGACAAAGGGCTCTGCCAACTTGTTCCTTTTTGGGAAAAACAGGAAAAAAAAAATGGGGTTGTGGAGACCGGAGAGGATTGAATGTTAAGAATAAAGGATCAAAGGCAAGGAAGGAGCTAAAATGGCCATGGGAGTATTTTAGAAAGCTGTCTTTGATAACTCAGCAGGAAGTCAGCCTTGCAGGCCAGAAGCCTTTGAAGACTGGATTCTCCATCTCCGAACCCAACCCTTCATGGTCCCCCCTTGGGAAAGATAAAACCCTAACAAGCAACCGATTCCAAATGGGAGTTCATTCCACATCCCAAAGTTCGAAAAGGTGGTCTTTGTGGAATCGAAGAAGCTAGGATGACGATGCTTGACAGTCTTTGGTGCAGCCTTAGGGAGACTGGCTTTGTCAGATTCACATTGACACATGCTCAGACTGCCCTGCGGAGAAAACCCTGATACATTTATCAGCGAATGTCTAACATTCTTGTACAATGTGGAGCTTCAAGAAACTTGCCAGACAATTTAAAAAAATTAATGGTGTCTTGCTCCACTGTTTGTAAAACAATATCTTTCTAAGCCAAAAAAGAAAAGAAAATCCCTGTATATTTTGTTCTTTTCAAGCTCTGAGGTTTTATTTGCCCTGGGTTTGGAGAACGGGCGGAAATCAACACAGCTGTTTATGTTTAGTGGCTTCGAATGATCTCAGGGCACAAAAGATCCTCATGGGTGTCTCTGCTTTGTTGACAGTTTTTAGACCAGCTCTGAGCTCAGCCAAGGGGTAGTGTGAACTAGAATTGCCTTTCACACATACCCGGCTAGGTTCATTTCAGGCATACTGGGGCTCTCTGTCGTCTATCTCCTCTCTTTCTGTAGGACAGGGACTCTGTCTTCAGGCCAGCGTCACTGGCTGTAGAGACAGCTTCAGAGATCAGTCAGAAGAGAATTGATTTCCTATTCCCGCTGCTCAGGGGTGGTCTTGGCACTTGTGCAGAGAATGATTCTGGGAGGAGCTGCTTCCGGGGAAGGTAGGGAAGACAGGCGGGATCTCGGGAGTGACAGTTCCTGCTCATCTTAGGAGAGAACCCTGTGGTCGGTGACTTAGTTGTATATATGCAGGTAAAACTGGATTTTCATCTTTGATAGCTAACACAGTGTTTATCTGTTTGTTTGGGAGAGGGCTCACCTCTCCTACCTGAAAAGGCGGAGGGCAGAGATGGGTATAAGCAGGCCAACTTCCAGGTCCCCAACACCTGGCACAGAGCTTGGCTCACTATAGGGCTTAATAAGTGCTCCATGAATAATTAAAAGGTGGAAAAATACAGAAAATCCCATGGGAAAGTAATTTAAAGCCACCCATAATTCCAACCCTTTAAAACAATGATATAAAATTAGAAGAAATTACTCGTCTCCTATCTCGCCCCTCAGAAGTAACTGCTGTTAACAGTTTGGTGTGATTCCCTCCTTCCTATTCCTTGTCTTTACTAGTGGATTTATTTATACATATGTAAAAGCATAAATATATGATTTCATTGGTTGATTCTTGTATGGGCCTAACCAAATATCAAACCCGCAACCTTGGTGTATCAGAACAACGCTCTAACCAACTGAGCTACCTGGCCAGGGCTAAATGATTTCTTTTTTTAAGTTATCCACTGTTGATAACTTAAAAGGGTGCCAATACACCCTTTTATGAGCACAGACCTCTAAGAGTTAACTGCTCCAAGCCCTCCAATGAGAGTCCGAGCCCTGGGCACCATTGGCCTCCCTCCCACGGGCAGACATAGGCCAGCCGCCCCTCTCCTGACCTCTCCCAGTGGATGCTCGCAGGCTCCACGCTGGGGGCAGAGACAGAGCATAGGCATGAGGCTCTCAGGATGAGAGCAGCAACCAAAAGAGGAAGTGCAGCAGAGGGGGCGGCAGGGAACACGTCGCTTAGTGCCTAGAGGCCCATGTGGAGCCATGGTCAGGCTGTTTAATGCCATTGGCGGTGCTGACTTAGAGGCACCATTTGGGCAATTACGTGGCTGTGTTTGGGCTGCAGGGGCAGCTAGACTGGCTGAGGGTATCTCTCAAGCAGAAAATCTTGCTCAGAAAGTAAAAGAAGGCCTGAGTTTTTTCAGATTGGCTGTCAATTGATTAAAATTACCCAGGTTGTTGCCATTATAGTCCTCCATTCTAAAGGGTTGAGAGAGCAAAGCCTTTATAGCATTTCTTAAAGAAGCTTCAATCTGCCTGCACCCAGAGAGCTCTACTAATGTACAAAATACCTGGGCCCCATTCCCAGAGAGTCTGATTTGATTGGTCCAGGGTGGGGCCTGGGCAGCCTTAGTTTATTAATTCCCCGGGTGACTCCCATGGTCAGCCAAGGCTGCAAGCAAAGCGTGAGGACCAGCTGATTCAGAGTCACCAAGTGCTGGTTTAAAATGCAGACTCCCAGGTTCATAATTCTAGGTCTCTTGGGCGTTGAGGGGGTTTTAAGGAACTGTTCTTTCAACAAGCACCCCCAGTAACAAGCACCCCAGTGATTCTTAAACTTCTTGTATAAGGACCACTGGCCCACCTTTGCCTCCCAGTGGACACCAGCAAGCAGGTAGCTCTGTCTCAGAGCCTGAGCATTAGGCAAACAGGCCCTCATAACTGGCCTGCGCCCATTCCTTGACTCACTATTAAGACCACTATCATTCACAACCTGGGTGTTTACGGAGCCTTTCTGCCTATTTCCTCAATTGTGAAAACGGAACAACTGTGCCACCACACAGGAGTGCTCTGGGGGTCACGGCAATGACGTGTACAAAGGCACAGCTCAACAGGAAACCATCATCATCGTTTCTCCTGTTATTGTTATGATGTTATACCTTTAATAGTATATAGTCAACACTAGTGCCCAGTGTTCAGAGTTCAGGCTCTGGAGTCGGAGTGCTTGGGTTCAAATCCTGCTTTTCTATTTACTTAGCTGTGGGGCTTAGGTAAAATACTAAAACTTCTCTGGGCCTCAGTTTTCTCTTCTGTAAAGTGAAAATGACAGTATTCATACACGTCATGGGATTGTTGTGAGAATTAAGATGAGGTATGTATGATGTTCACTGTAGCTCCTGGCACACAGTAAGAATAGCTTCGTAAATTATGGTTCTTACCAGCATCATCATGATTACTGGGATTGTCAGGTCCAATGTGTGGAAAGAAGAATGGATGATACAAAACAAGGAATCTAATTTTTAAAAAGATCAGTTTGAAACTCAATTAGCTGGACTTCTCGATTGATACAATTAATAGTAAAAAAGTGGGTAGGGCATTAAAAATAACAAGCAAAAAAACAAAGAAAGAAAAAATCTTGCAGGTAAGATTCAGCCAAGAATCTGGACGTAGTCAGCTCAGTCCCCTTCACCTTTACTCCCCGCAGGTACAGGCCTAGATGGTGCTCAGCACAAAATACAGGGGAGCTTCACCACGTCACCAGGACTGATCCGGCTATAGCCACCTGCATGGACTAGAGAATCCAAGGTTACTTTCCTCTTGTACTTCACCTCTTTGCCCATAGACAATCTTGGTATTCATCTTCTATATACATTTTCCCTACTCCCATCCCTTTTGTCAGGAGACATTCTTATTTAAATTTTCGTACACTCCTATCTCAAATGGGGAACTAATTCTCTCCAGGGGTTCTGCAAATCTCTGAGTTGGGCTGGGAGGAATTAGAGGAATTAAGGTGGTGGAGAGGAGGCAATTTTCCTTCTCATGGCCATCCCTGACTCTGAATTTGTGCTCCCATCAAACCCAGGATCTCACTCTATTCTCTGTTCTCTTCCTTCTCCAAAATGAGTCCAGATTCAAAACCCAGGTCATTTAAAAAATAATACTCACCCTCACCGGTTTGGCTCAGTGGTTAGAGTGTCAGCCCATGGACTGAAGGATCTTGGGTTCAATTCTGGTCAAGGGCACATATCTCAGTTGCAGGCTCGATCTCCAGCTCCGGTTGCGGTGCATGCAGGAGGTAACCAATGGATGTGTCTCTCTCACATTGATGTTTTTCTGTCTCTCCTCCTCCCTCCTATTCTCTCCAAAAAAATCAATGGAAAAAAATATCATTGGGTGAGGATTAACAACAACAAATTCCCCCCCTCAAAAGCAGAATGGAGTCTCTCAAAGCATGTGGGGGCATAGCAGGCTTTATTGCAATTTTGGGGAAAGGAAACGGTTTTACTTTGCCACCTTGCTCTGCTTCTGTCCCTCATCAGGAGTTTCTTCACATCGCTCTGGCTACTCCATTTTGGGGGCCCTTCACATTAAACCTCTCCCGGGAAACTGAATTTTTTTTCACTTATTATGGACAACGATATAGCTTGACCTCTGTGCCCTGGGCTGGCCTTCTGATATCCAAATGCTCATTAATGTTATCTCTAAGATAACCTAAGGTCTCAGAGGCTCTCTCTGAACCAGCCCAGAGCTGGCTGACTTTGAAATTTCGACTGGCCTATTTACCAACTGCCTGAATGTGGGAGGAAGTGATATGTGATTTATATTCCCACTGATGTGGTTTATTTACACATCTTCCCTCACCTGCAGAAGGCAAAATAGTCACAGTCTAAGTTTTAATTTTTTCCATTACATTTCTTCTTATTGGTATTTAGCCAATGGTTTATTGAGGATAGGTTATTCTCAAAGAATTACGACACTAAGGGTGGAAAGGAAAGATTTCTCTCCATTCCTTTTCAGTTTTTTATTAATTAGAATGTTAATTTAATCAATTAGCTGCTAACCCCATGAATAGCTGACACTCCTTTGTGCCTTGTTTATCACTGTATATTATGCGCTGCTTCTATTAGAGTATTAGTTATACTGTTTGTCATTCATCTCTCTATTTGCTTCCCTGACTACATGGTGAGTTCTCCACTTTTCAGTTGTGAAAAAGGGCAAGCCTCAGGCTTGGAAACAGCAGTTGCATGATTCTTAAAACCTTGAGAGAAGAGAACAAGAGCTTAGTATTTGCTCCCTATCATATTGCCCACTGCCTGGCACATAGGTGGCACTCAACAATTTATTCATTGAATTAATGATTGAGCCACCCCATAATTGATTAATCAATAGTTTATTATATAGCATTTAGTCAGGGTCATTGCCTCAATGCTCATAAACACACACACACACACACACACACACACCCCTTCACATAGACTCCTCACACTCCAAAATCTTCAGGTGGGAGAACCACAGTCTTCCAGAAATCACCATTGTGCATATTGATCTGCATGCAGACCCAGAGACCCAGCTGGAAGAAGGCAGATTAGGAGTCGTTGGGGGCAAGGTGAGCAGACTTTCTAAATTGCCATCTCTGAGTTATGTGTTATAGTTGTCAACCATATCACAGAAAATTAAGGAAAAGTGAGCTTTTGAAAATAAGCTAATGTGATCTTTTTTACTCCCAAATAAACTGAATGTTTCACTTTTTCTATTATTCCAGAGACTTGCAACATGTCCCTTCATCTGTTATAGTCAGGAGTCTCCAAGAGGCTGTTGACTACCCCGCCCCCATCCCTGCATTTTTGTGATAGGCTGGGACTTGGATGCTTCAGGATCTTCACAGGACTGTCTTCTTGGGAGGTCAGGTGCAGCCAGGGGCCTTTAACCCTAATGAAGGATGGGTTGATGGGACTGGTCACTTGCAGGTCAGCTCTGAAGCCCCATTCACACTCAACTAATCACCAGAGACTGATGTCAGGATCAGAAAGGGATGCAGCTGGCCCATCCTGATCTGAGGTTGGCTCTTCGTACAACCAGGGAACTGTCCGAACTCTTAGGATGATTCAGTAGTCCAGAGAGCTTTGAAAGTAGGTTTCAAATTTCCCCGGCACTGACATGTGGGCCATTTTGAAAGCTTAGAGTCAGGCAGAACAAAAGGAGAGAAGGGTTGTCTAAGTTGAGATTTAAAATGGTGGGCTGTCCGTAGTGCATATAATTTTAAAATGTAACATTTAAAAAGTCTGGATTGTGTGTTGTTTTCAAAGTAGTTTGCCATTCTCTGAACCAATGACTTCTTTAGCTAACAATGCTCACCAAAGATATTGATTTAAAATGACTTTTCATGTGAACATAGAATCTATGTGAAAGGAGTAACTTTATAGTTTATTTAATAATTTGAGATGATCTTATTTAAGGAGGAATTTTGCAATTATCTTTTTTACTACAGGGGAAATGTAGCTTCTCCCCTCCCCACCCCTCCCCCCCCCCCCCCCCTCACCCCCCCCACCCCTCCCCCCCCCCCATGCTCTTATCTGCTTATTTTGATAAAACATTTTGCTTTAAGTAAAGAAACGATGACTTATAGGAAAGCTATAAAGGGAAATAAAAATGTTCCAGGAAAGAGCAAATAAAATTATTGAAGGGATGAGGAGGCGGGGAAAGAAATTTGGAAATACACTTGAAAAAAATTCACGTTTTCTGGCAAGAAAGATGAGAAATGATCAGACTTTCGTTATATAAATCCCACAGGGTTAAAGTAAATGCTCATATGTTTATCAAATTCTACAGTATTAATTCATAACAGGTACTTTTAATACCAAAAAAAGAAAGAAAAAAGAATGCAATGTTTTTCCTATTAGTACACATTTGCGGGTACACATTAACAAATGACCTTGGCAGCAAATAGGAGTTAAACGGGAGATAAAAGATGGCAAACACGTAGCATGTATGCCATTATTTCTATTTCTGTACCCACAACAGACATTGTTAATTGATCATACTGCTGTTTACAACTAAACTACATAGATGCACCCTCAGAATTCTTTTCAGCACAGTGTGGCAGAAAGTCACTTAGCTGTAGATGACTCTTGAGATGAAACCCTTTGCTACCTCTGGTTTAGCCTTGTTACTCAAAAGCTCCAGCCCACCAGCATGGGCATCACAGGGAAACTTACCCCAAAGCAGAACCTCAGCCCCCTTCCAGACCTACTGAATCAGAATCTGCATTTTAGCAAGAATGCCTGTAATTCTTATGTATATTAAGGCTTAAGAAGCCCTGGAAGAGCACTGAATGCACGATGTATTCATTGAGGCTGGAGGAAGTCCTCAGGCATTAGAATGCATCAAAATCACTGGGTTAAACACTTGTTAAACAGATTGCTGGGTCCACTTCCTGAGCTTTTTGGTTCAGTAGGTCTGGGGTGGGTTTTGGGTGTGTTTTTTTAAACCATTATTTTTTATTTTGTCAATTACACTGGACATTCTATATAATTTTATAGTAGTTTCAGGTGTACAGCATAGTGGGATGGGGGTTTTCCAACCAGTGTCCAGGGGGCTGCTGCTGGTCTGGGGACCATACTTTGAGAACCACAGCATTAGGGCCATGGAAATACTTTGGAATATCTCCAGGATCTTTAAAGTCGAAAACTGTGGTATCTTTCCATTACTCTTGGTACACCGTCAAAACCAGAATTATGGGTAGGAATCTAAAAGGCTCTCCTCCTGGAGAATTGCTGCTAGCATTCATTCATTTGATCATTTCATTGACTATTCTGTCTACAGCATGATACTTGATGCCGAGAAAACCTAATAATAGTTTAAATGCAGTTCCTAACTTCCAGTCTCTCTTTAAGAAGAAAATAAACACATGAAATGATCCATAACAAGGTGGCATCAGATGGCAAAAGGCAGAGTGCTCAGTAAATGGCACAGACCATGTGTGATTTAATTTCAGAGGGAGGGAGGATACCTGACATTATATATGAGACTGTGTGCATTTCAGCCTATCAGTGGTTGGCAAACTCATTAGTCAACAGAGCCAAATATCAACGATTGAAATTTCTTTTGAGAGCCAAATTTTTTAAACTTAAACTATATAGGTAGGTACATTGTTATTAACTTAATTAGGGTACTCCTAAGGCTTAGGAAGAGCCACACTCAAGGGGCCAAAGAGCCGCATGTGGCTCGCAAGCCGCAGTTTGCCAACCACAGGCCTAGCTAGACCAGAAGTTGCTATTTATAATATAGAATAGGTGGAACATAAGGTGGGCGAGGGAACAGACCAGGATAAGAAAGCACCTTCTCATTTCTTGGTGCTGTTTTAAGAGTTTTATTTTTCTTTTGTTTAAACTTGTTTCCTCTGGTCTGGAAAATGATAAATCAATGCCATCAGTATTGTAAATCAGCCTACAGGGTGGGCATACAAAGAAAATGTATCTCAGAGACATAGAAGACAAGCAGCTTATATGCAGAGGTGACTGGGGGAGGGGCGAGTAGCAATCATTAATAAGAATAAGAATACTCAACTTCTCTTAGCCCTTGACATCGCCAGGTACTTGTGCTCAAGGACTGTCATGCACTATCTCATTTAATTCAAACAGCATCGCATTATATAAATGCAGTCAAACCTCCCCCCTCACTCCAAGTGAAAACCGCAGCTTTCTAAGGATGCATGTAAGATTGAAGAATGTGTCCAATTTAAATCCAGGCAGTGCTCCTCAGCCATGAACCGCGAGGGTTCTGGCTGCCTGGATCATCCCTTTCAATGCTCACATCCTTTGAGTCAGCGAGGAACCCAAACTGCAACTGAGAGGAGGGAAGAAATCCTGGGGGAATGAAAGTCGAGGAACCTGTGGGGCCAGTGTGTCCAAGGCACGGACAGGGAGGGGCTCCTGCATGAAATGCAGCAGGGATCAGCCTGAGCCAGCCAGGGCCATGGAGCCTCGCTGGCTTCCTCCGGACACTAATTACAGAGTCCCGGCAGCTTGCAAGGAGGAGCTGTTTCGGGGCGGGAAGCTTCCCTGGGTATTGTATTTGCCCATAAATACTTCAAATAGTTAAGTGAAATGTGCAGCCTTTGAAAACTGAAGAGGAAGCTATAGGGAGGCCCCCCTGGCCGCCTGGCAGAAAAGAAGAGAAATGGTTGGCTCGTCGTTAACGCGGGAGACGGGGAGCAGCCAGCTGGGGGGCCGCGGGGCCTCGGGCGCGACTCCGGAAGACTTAAACCGTTAAGGTGGCCAGAATAATTTGAAAAAGGAAACAAAACTTCCCCCGAGCCGTGCCCGCCGGAGGGGACGGAGGCGGACGTTTGCGTTCGAAAGGGCATTTTTCAAAAGTAGGTTTCAGGGCGCGGGGTGTGGGCCCGCGGGAGGCGCGCCGCCA
>NW_005361201.1:524494-591108 GCF_000412655.1 Myotis brandtii
GCTGCCCGCGCCCCACGGCCATAGTCTTGCTGCACTATAGCTCACGGAGCATGTGCAGACCCGCAGGCGTTCAGGTGCCATCTGTCCGGGGGGCTTCGGGGCAGTGGTGACTGTCACGCCTAGAGAGACCTTTCGGGGGCTCTCGCCGCGCCTCTGCGTCGCGGGGGACACTGCGGTGCTCGCCATCAGGGAGGCAGCTTCCTCTCGGTGGTCTTGAGACTCCTTGAGCTCCGTGCGCCCTCCCTCTCCTTCCTCCGCGGTTCGCGCCTTCCCTCGCCGCTCACACCCGCAGCCTCCCGGAACGGAGGCGTGCGTGCCCGCTGCTTCTCTTCCAAAGGGGCCTCCTCACTTCGGAGATGCAGTGACAAATTAATATGGGATTCCAAGCCTCGGGTTCCCAGGAGAAGAATCGCAAGAGGCAACAGTCCCTGACCTCCCAGAGCTCTTGAATAGGCCACCCCGAAGGGGCGTTAAGACCCGACTACAGCATCCATCCAGCATCCATCCAGCAGGACCAGTTGAGCGCCTCGACCCATCCTCTGCAGCATTCCCGCACCCCGAAGGTGCGCTCGCCGGGTTGCTCCGAGCTCCCTGACCTCGGCTTTTTTTTTTTTTTTCCTTCTCCACTGGTGGTGGGCGCCTCGCGGGCCGAGCCCGGCGCCTGCTCTGCTGCCCGCGCTGCCTTTAGCGGTTGCCTCCGCTGCCGCTGCCAGGGACGTGCTGGGAAAACCGAAGCCCCGGGAGAAGATGCCGGCCATTCTGGTCGCCTCCAAAATGAAGTCGGGACTGCCCAAACCCGTGCACAGCGCCGCGCCCATTCTGCACGTGCCCCCGGCCCGGGCCGGCCCCCAGCCCTGCTACCTCAAGTTGGGAAGCAAGGTGGAGGTGAGCAAGACCGTCTTTCCCAGCCAGATCCCGCTGAAAGCGCACGGGCTACAGGAGCCGGCGGGGGAGGGGCTGCCGCTGCGGAAGAGCGGCTCGGTGGAGAACGGGTTTGATACCCAGGTGAGAGGTTGTGTGCCGGGGCAATGTTGGGGGAAAGGGCTACTCTGTGGGCGGAGAAGGGAACCATTCCATTGAGGCCGGCAGGTTGGGGGATGCGGCATGTTGGGGGATGCGCGAGAAGAGTGGGCTGGCTGGTGGGTGTGGCCCGGGTTTGCCTTAAGGATCTATACCAGACCAGGTGGGCCCGCCTGAGGTTTCCTTTGCGGGGGGGCGGAGGGGGGCGGCCAGGTGTTCTTCAAAAAAACGTATGCAGCCCTGGAAATGTCAGGTCCTGCATGTTGAGGGCTTGGCCCCCAAAAGCGGCATCGTCTCTCTGTCTGTCAGTTTTGTAGAGATTTCTATCACTGACAAGGAATGACCAGAGGCCTGGTTGGGCTCCATGGCCCCCTAGTTGCAGAGTCTGAGTGTGGCAGTGAACCTGTTCCCTGGTCTTGAAGATGACCCCCCTGCTGCATCTTTTGGACTGACAGGAGTCCGGGCTTGGTGCTGGGACTGCAGTGGGAGTGGCCGGTGCCCGGGCTGAGGCAGCCAGCTGGAGACTCCTAGCATCTTGGCTGGCTGTGGCAGTGGAGGTGGGGGTGGCTGCTCAGAATGGCGGCCCAAAGCTAAGCCCCTCCTTCCTGGGTACTTGATCCTGGTGCTGGTAGCCCCGGTAACTGGGGGTGGGGGTGAGAGGTGGCTTGAGGAGAAGTGATGACTTCTACCTTTCCAGACTGAGCTCACATCACCCAATTCGGCTGGGTGACAGGCCCTGGCCATTCAATCTCTTTTAAGGAAATCAGCAGGGGCCAATCCGGTTCTCTTGGCCTCCAGCCCTCCCTGCTGTTTTTTCTTCCCTCTTCTGGTAGGAGGGAGCAGGGGCACGCTGTATTTTCTTGGCAGTCAGTCATCAGGGACTTTTGGGGACAGGCCTACTTGACGGATATGACTGTCCTGGTCAGGAGAGACAGGAAGCCAGAGGGGGAGGCAGTGTGGGGCTGGTGTCGGGGAAGTGGCAACAGACCAGCTGACCTTATTGGCACTCAAGTCTCTGCTGACACTGTCTCCACCTTCTCCTGAGCTTTCTCTGATCAGAGGCTAGAACTCAACACATTCCTAGCCTTTCTGATGGAGGAACTGGAGCTGGAAGCTAATTGTAAGCAGACTTTTGGAGCTCTGGGCTGGAGAAGGCCCTCAAAGCAGATTAAGCTCCCACACCAGGCTGATAAGCATGACCCTTGCTGCTGCACTTGCTAAACGTTTTTGGAAGCTGACAGGTTTGAGTGATGGCGTGTGGGAGGAAGGCAAGATTTCCCCCAGAGCTCCTCGGGCCTGTCTCTGCTCAGGTTTTGTGTTCTGCTCTGTTTTTCTGTTGTTGGCCACGAGATTTGTCCAGCGAGCTCTGAAATGGGAATGAACTCACGGGCACGTTCTGTCAGAGTCCCCCCCCCTCACCCCCGCCTTCATCCTTGGAGGTGGGGCTTGTGATGTGTAGAGGGCTGTATGTGGGAGGCCAGAGCAGTAACTCTGGGATGTGACACATACAGCCTGATGATGGGACCTGAGGAATGAGAGGGAAAGTAGATGCTGGGGTTGATTGTTCACACCCAGGCAGCTGTGCTGCTTCACCCATTTGACCCTTTGTTGAACATTGTTGGAGGACTTGCACTGGGAAGGCTCTGGAAAGGTGATTCATCACCCTCTTTCCTGAAAAAAGGTTCTGCAGCTGGCATGGTCTCATCCCTCAAGGCTTTGCTTCCTTCTCCCACCTTTGGTGCACGGTTCCCAGAATGCCCCATTACCCCTTGCCTTCCCTCGGTGGGATCTTGTTCACTGACCATGAGGAAGGTTTAGATGGACTGCTGAGGACATTGGCCACTTCCCGGTAGGCTATCCTGGTTTTACCAGCCTGCCCTTTCCTTGTGTGTCTGGGATTCCTGGGGGCTCTTCTCTGTGGCAAGTGGAAGACCCTGGTTCTCACTGCACCACCCTGGCATCAAAGTGACCTTGGCAGAAGGGATTTTCCCTTCTTTGGACCCAGCTACCGCCCAGTCTGCCTGACACGGTGCCTGTTCACCATGTGGGAAAGCCTCTCCATTATGGCTAAAGGGCTGCGTCTGGCTTGACATCTGGTAGTCCCCAGTGCAATAGTTATCACTGGAAGATACTCATAAAATGATAAGTTAAATGATATCTTGGGGCCACTGAGTCCCATTTTATTTAGGGGATCTGGGGCAGAGGCTGGTTTGTGCAGTGGTCAATAGCACAGATTTTAAAGACAGGTAGATATCCATGGTTTCCTATCTCTACCATGTAATAATAGCTGGTGACCTAGTCGATTAACCTATCTGGGCTTCCCTCAGTGTTCCCATCTGTAAAAATGGGCATAAACAACCACACAAATGGTGAGAATTAAGAAAAATAACATATGTGAAGTGTTTAGCCCAGTGTCTGGCAAATAAGGAACACAATAAAATTAGCTATTTAAGAGATAGGGCATGTGGGCATAGCTTATTTCCTTAAGCCCATGAGAAGGTATCAATTGGTTCACAAGGATTTTCAGAGTATCAATCACCTGCCTAGTACAATAGGCAGAACCACTTGTTGAGGGCCTGATGTGCCAGGCTCTTTACATATGATTTCATTTCATCCTTACAGTAACATTTAAAGCAGATATGGCCTTTTCTATAACAATAATTTCCTATAACAATAATCTGTAATAATAAAAGCGTAATATGCTAATTAGACCGGACAGCTGAACGACCTTCCGGACATCATTACGGACAAAGCTGTGGTGGCGGAGGCTGAGGCAGAGGTTGTTAGGGGCGATCAGTCAGGCAGGTGAGCAGTTAGGGGTGATGAGGCAGGCAGGCGAGTGGTTAGGGGTGATGAGGCAGGCAGGCAGGCAGGCGAGTGGTTAGGAGCCAGCATTCCCAGATTGCAAGAGGGATGTCCAACTGGCAGTCAGACACCCCCCCAAGGGGTCCCAGATTGCGAGAGGGCTCAGGCCAGGCTGAGGGACTCCCCTCCCTCCCCTGCATGAATTTTGTGCACCAGGCCTCTAGTAATATAATAATGGCAAATCATTACATAGCATTGCCTATGTGTCAGGAATTTTTCTAGAGGTATTACATAAAATACCTCATTTGATTCTTATAACAATCCAATGAGATAGTGTTATTACTCTTACTAGAGGCCTGATGCATGAATATTCGTGCAAGAATAGGCCTTCCTTCTCCTGGTTACCGCACCAGCTTCCCTCTGGCACCCGGTACCCGGGCCTTGGCTCTGGCCGCCGCCTTCCGCCTTTGGTCCGGCCCTGCTGCCCTCTTGTAGCTCCCTCCACCCCACCCCCCCATAGCAAGTGTCCCACCCGCCCTGACTGCTCTGTGCCTGCATGTGTGCGCTGCCCAGAGGCCTGGAGCAGCCTGGACAAGGCGGAATGCCTGTGTCGTCGCCATGGAGACGACGCAAGTGTCCCTGCCCAGCTGCCGCCATCTTTGTTGCATCAATTTGCATATTCCCTCCTTATTGGCTGTGGACACAGCCATCTTTGTCGTGAAATGACAGTCAATTTGCATATTCCACCTTTTTTAGATAGGATTTTACTCATGAGGAAACTGAGGCAAAGTCTGGGTTAAAGACCCTGTGAGTAGCAGAAGTTGTATTAGGACTTTGACAGTCTGACTGTGACTCCATGCCCTTAACCATGATGCTACACAGAGATAACCACAGAGACTTTCTGATTTCTTTCAGGCCCTGATTTATAAGACCACTGCTCTAACCATTGGGAAAGAAGAGTAAGTGAGACTCAGTGAGGTGGAGTCACTTGCTTAGGGTCATCCTGCCCCAGTGTGGTACAGCAGGGATTCCAGCTCAGGTTGTTCTGGCTTCAAGGCCAGTGGTCTTTCCACTCTCTATAGCTGCCTCCTTCAGCTGTTCAGCAGATAAACAGGGTAAATAAAACATGGCTGGGCCTTGGGGGTTTTATAGTCTAATTGGGAGGCATAACTGATGTACCAAGGGCAACAGGACAAATCACAGACAGGGCTGAGAGGTAAGTTTGGGCTTCAAAGGAAGAGAAGGACCCTGATGGCTGGAGAAGTCCAGAGCGCCTCTTGGAGGAGGCAGGAGGTGGCTGGGCTACAGTGATAGGCAGGAATGGGATGGCTGGGTGGGGAAGGGGTGAGGTGAGGTGGGCATGACAGGGAAGGATGAGGAGCAGGGCCACACAGTGGTGCAGAGCAGGAGTTGATGTCACCACAGGGAAGCTGCACCTTCACGCAGTAGGTAATTGCTCCGTATCTAGTATCTTCTTTTTTTAAAAAAATACATTTTTATTGATTTCAGAGATGAAGGGAGAGGGAGAGAGAGATAGAAACATCAATGATGAGAGAGAATCATTAATTGTCTGCCTCCTGCATAACCCACACGGGGGATCAAGTCCATAATCAGGCATGTACCCTGACCTGGAATCAAACCCCAACCTCCTGGTTCATAGGTTCATGTTCAACCATTTAACCACACCGACCAGGCCTAATTATCTTTTTTTTAAGAGGTGATGAGGAAAGAATAAAGTCTTCTCACAGCTGAAAAATTGGATTTGCATGCTGGCTTCCTGGTGGATAGTAATTCTGAGCATACAAGACGGTTATGAGAAACTGGGGAGATGGTGTCCATAAAATACCCAGTTCATAACAGACCCTTGGGAAATGATAGTGATTATGATTATTAGCTTGGGGTTCAGAATATTCAACATGGTAGTTATAGGGGAAAGGAGGCCATTCTCACGGCTTCTTTTATTATTCAGCAACTCACCTCAGCCAGTGACAGCCCATTTTCCCCTAAGCCTGCTCTCCATCTCCATCAAGTGTGAAAAGACCTAACATAGCCCAGCAAACCAGAAAATAGCTCCAAGGTGCAACGCCACTGTCAACTGCCCAAGTCCCTCACCTTGAATCTCTCCCACAACCGGCAGCTGGGTCTTGACCCTCAGTGCGGGGAGGTAACTGTGCTCTGCAGCAGCACATCCTCCCAAGTTCCCTTCCTGGTGCTGGGATACCTGGGCCTTCCCCCAAGAATGAACATTTTATAGCATTTGCTCTTTAACATGGTGTATAAATTATGACCATTTACAAAGAATTGTTTTAGAGATTGGCTCTGTGTTGGTTCAGAAACCCTGTCCGGCCAACCTTCAGATAAGGAATGCTCATGAGGTTTTTGAGGAGAGGTTAGCCTATTTTTAAGAAGCAGTTGCAGGGGGAAAATATATTATATGTATAATACTTTGATATTTCCTGTTTTTAGGAGCCTGGTGCTCAACTTGCAACGCATTTCTTTAAAAAAGTAATTAGAAGTGATTGAAATCCTCTGTGGGTGTCTTAGATGTTTAAAAAGAAAGTACAGGCAAGGCCCCTGGGAAGAGCACTCAGCTCCAAGCTTACAACCTGTTGCAACTTTACCCCATTGTGTTTTGATTAGAATCCGTGCTCCATCATCAAAGTTGATTATGGATTTGATTAGTGCATTTTTTTGCTATTGTGTTATTCCCTTTCTTCTCTTTCTCAGTTCTTGGAGGGGAATGTGTAGCATGGTTATCTGCCAACATGCAAGAATGTTTATAGTTCACATATTATTGCTTATTCCCTGGGTTAATTTTCTGAAGACACTTTAAGGGTGGAACTGGTGGCTTATTTAGTGTACCATTTTATATATATTTAGTGTACCATTTTATATCTACTTCTGGATATGTGTGTATACACACATATACACACATACACACACATATACAAATATATACACATGGAACAGCTTAAAGTAATAAGCACATGTAAGCACACACACATCAAAGACCAGGCTGGAGGAATTATAGCCCGATTTCCAACTCTCAGAAGAGTTAGATTTGCTTCCCACTTCTCACACTCTTTTTCTCGGTGACCAAGATGGAAGCACCAAATATTGGTGTCCCATTTCATTTACTTATAAGACATAAGAGACATAGCCTTGAGAGAAGTGTTTTAATTAGGCCTGGGTGACGCTCCTGAAGCCAGTCTTGAAAAAGTCAAACCACCCACTGAGATTTTGGCTTAAGGTTAGAGATTTCTTATTTCTTAGAATCAGCCTCAACAGCAGGGAAGGGAACCTTTGTGGAGCATCTGCTATGTGCTTGGTAATCTGTGGTGTTTATATAATTCAATTTGAGACACAGAAACTAGGTAAAATGTAAAGCAGTCTATGGATTTTAGATGAGGAAGCCAAGCTTTGGGCAAGATATTTAACACCTGAATGTCAGTGTCTTCACCTATAAAGCGGAAATATTGATGCTCATCGATTGGCTATGAGGGTTCTGTGAGATAATACAAGTAGGCTGCTGAGCACCATGCCTGCCATGTACTAGGCATGGAATAGGTATTGCCTATTTCTGTTACCCAAGGTCACTGCCAAGTTTGGAAACTATTCCTCATTCCAAGTTCATATTCTTTCCACCCTACTTCTCTGCCTCCCAAGTGCACGGTTGATTACATAAAAGGACATATGGATTGCACTGTGAAAGCAGAGAGCATAGCAGGGCTTTGGTTAGATGAGTGGGGAGTGAGAGTAAATTAAGGGCAATCTCCTCCAATGGAGTCATATCCAGAGTTGTGAATTGCAACCTCTACATTTTGGTCCCAGAAATGCCATCTCTACAGCACTAACCATATTGAGGGATCTGCTGCAAACCAAATGTATGGGAAGGCTCCTGTGTACACCCAGTCTGAGCTGGCACAGTGGAGGTGATCACACCAATGACCCTGCCCAAGACCAAGCGTGGAACAGTCCCACTGACTGGACTGTTGAATAGTTCCTTATTTTTCTGAGGGCAGAAGGGAAGCCCTCTTTTTTCATGCCTGGCCTGATTGTGGTGGGAGCTAGACCTTGTGGTCAGTTTGGTTATTAAGGTGCCCTAAGGCCTGGCCAGCTGCCCGGTGATTTTACCAATAGCCATCGGGTCCATTTCAATGGCAACTCTGTCTTTTCTTTTTCAATGGTGACTCGGCCACATTGTTTAAGGAGATGGACATTGTGTTTCTAGAATGTCTTGGGCAGAATGGGCCATGTGATATTGAGAACAAAACTGGGTCAGGCTTTGTGCTTCAATCCACATAAGACAATTGTGGTGACACATACGTTTTTGCAGGAACCCTATGTCTCCCACTCAGAACCTAAAGAATGACTCATGGTTTAGTGCTTCCTTTCCCAAGGAAAACAGACCCTCTCTTGTTTTTGCAAACAATGGCCCCACTGCCTCCGAATATACTGTCTCCCCTTCCAAGTGAAACCTTAATACCTTTAGGGAATTTTAGGTTGTTCCAACCCCTTCGTCTTGGTGAGACAGAAGATAGAAATGAGGGTTTGGTCAAAATAATTATGAGCCTACCTTCCAGAGATCTTTGGGGGCCTTTGAACAAAATCAGTTACTCATGGCAATATGACACAATAAAAATAATGATCATAATGGTCACTGACACTGAACATAACCTCAGTCTCAGCATAAGCATAAGGCATACCAACAGAAATGTATAATTTCATTTAATCCTCACAACATCCCATGAGGTAGATGCTACTTCCTGAAAAGAAATAGAAGTGACAGCTCTGGAAGTCAGTAACTTTGATTCTAGTCTCTTTCTCTCTCTCTCTCTCTCTCTCTCTCTCTCTCTCTCTCTCGTTTTGTTAATCCTCACTTGAGATGATTTTTCCATTGATTTTTAGAGAGTGGAAAGGAGAGGGAGAGACATCGATTGGTTGCCTCCTGCATGACTTTGATTCTAGTCTCTCTCTCTCTCTCTCTCTCTCTCTCTCTCGTTTTGTTAATCCTCACTTGAGATGATTTTTCCATTGATTTTTAGAGAGTGGAAAGGAGAGGGAGAGACATCGATTGGTTGCCTCCTGCACGCACCCAGACCTGGGCCGGGGAACTGAAGTACATGCCCTGCAACTAAAGTATGTGCCCTTGACTGCAATCGAACCTAAGACCCTTCAGTCTCTGGGCCGACGTTCTACCCACTGAGCGAAACTGGCTAGGGCTCTAGTTGTCTCTTTTGACACTTTGCTGTGTAACCTTCAAGAAGTTACATTGTCTTTTGAGCTTCAGTTACCTCATCTATAAAAGAGACAGGATAAAACCTACTCTGCCTCTTTTGAAGAGTTATTGTGAAGCTTAATAGAGGCAGTTAGTATGAACGAGACACTGGTTAAGCATCTCACACCCTAAGGAAACCAAGGCTGAGAGAGTTTTGGCTACTTTTCCATCTAGCAGAGCTAGCAAAGTGGCCGAACCTGGTATTGAATTCATATTTGTTTGACCCCAAAGTCAAGGTTCTTAAATAGCAAGTGTGATAGCACTTTGATGAAAATATTTGAAAAGATATTATTAATACTGAATCAAAGTAAATGGCTGTAAAATTTCCATTGGTTGGATCCATATGCCACTTGGCTCCTCCTCTGTGCCCCAGAATTTGGGAATATTGAAAATATTCTTTCAGTATTAAAAAAATGCTAGCTGCTTAATAATATCAGTTAACCCAATCTGGGATGTGTGAAACTCCAAGTTTTCTGAGGCCTCAAGTTTCACTAAGTGTTATCACTGAGTGTAATTGGCAGGGCTGGTTTTAGACAGAGGAAGGGAAAAATAGGGAATTGGATCAAAATCATTTGTTGGCAAGAGGAAGCAATCAGATAAATTCAGATTATGGGTCACTCCTTAATACAACAGATCTTCAAAACTATTAGTGTCATGAGAGATAAAAAATTTTAAAAGGCAGGTAACAGACCATTCCAGGAACTGAGGCCAAAGACCTTAATAACCAAACCCAATGAGAACTCCTTGACTGGGTTCCTGGATGAGGAAAACCATAAGTGCTAGGAAGGCCATTTTGGAGACAAGTGGAGATATTTGAACGTAGATTGTATATTAGATGGTATTATTCCATTGATCTTAGTGGTACTGGGGTTAGGTAAGAAAACGTCCTTTTGCCAGGGAGACACATGCTGAAATACTTAGAGGTGAATTGTCTTGATGTCAGCAACTAACTCTCAAATGGTTCAGGAAAAGGAAAAGCAAGTGTATCTGCAGAAAGGAGCAAGCAAATGTTGTAAAATGTTAATATGTACAATTCTTTCAACTTTTCTGTGTGTGGAGTTTTTCACAATAAAATGTTGGAAAACAAAACCGGAGTTTTAAATTAGCATTCCCCTTAACATCCACTGTGTACCCATGAGAACGTAAATCCAATAGGAATGTGTGTGTGTGTGTGTGTGTGTGTGTGTGTGTGTGTGTGTGTGTGTGTGTTTGTGCGAGCGCTTATGCACTTATTTACAATTAATAGCCTGGCCAAGTTCATTCCACTAGGTTTAGGGTCAGGATTCCTTATTTCCTTCCTGGTGTAGTGTGAGAATCTTGGCTTAATTCCTTGTTCTTTCACGAGAATGGTTGCTGATATTTTATGGAAATCATAATATCCAGTTTGACTTGGTAATCTCTTGTAAATTCTACGGAAGTTCCAAAGTTGAAAATACATAAGACATTTTTAAAAATTGAAGAATATATTAAAACCCCTGGTTGAGTCCTACCAGTCTAGGCATTGAGGGGGTAAGGAGTATGAGTGGAGGCAAGTTCTTTTTTCTGCATTACCCCTCTTTCTCCTCCTACTAATTAGGTTTCCTTTGCCTGGATAAATCCTTCCTATCCTTTACCACTCAAGTTGAGGCTTAGTGTCACCTCCTCCAGGAAGCCTTCTGCTACCACTGGTGGTCTATGTGTAGTGTCAGTTGCCCCCATAGCCCTCTCTGTAGCCCCAACAGCTTGGACTGTGAATACTTATTTAGCCAGACCATGGCTTCCATGAGGTCAAGGATGTGTCTCTTCTGATCCCTCCTGGTCCAAGTGGATTCTTAGTTAATATTTGCAGGAGAAAAGAAGAATGGGAGTGGGAAAATAAAAGGAAGAATTGAGAAACAGGAATATGTGGATAGTGAGCACCAGCTGTGTTCATAAAGCTGTGGCTCAGCCATATGGATCCTGCAGAACTCCCACTTGGGGTGTGAACTGAGAAGTGAGGGTGGGTGGCCAAGCATAGGAGACACAGAATGGGCAGCCTGAACACTGGCTGAGGTCAGCATCAAAGCTCCCCAATGGTGGGTCTTAGGGAAACTCGCCTGCTCTGGCTGGGTGGAGGCAATGGGCAGATTCCTTTACACAAGGATGTTTACAACGTCCAAACTGGCTGCTCAGTGGAAGATCTGTCAGGGTGTGATAATGGCAGTACTGCAGACTGGGAGGGGGAGAGAACACCATGGACTTTGGTGGGCTTTGGTGCCCCCCAACTTTGGAAGGGGCACCTGAGAAGGGTTCTGAAAGATTTTAGTTCGTTACAGAAAGGTGGGGGGGGGGTCGTTAGAGAGTCCTCAGATGGGGCAAGCCCTCTAGGAATAATGAACACAGCAACCACTTCTGTGCTATTTCCATACTTAATCTCATGTAATCCTTACACGAACTTTCTGAGCCGATATTGACCCTATTTTACCAGTAAGGAGAAAATGAAGAATCAGTGAGGGCTAGCCTGAAAGAGGTCATGGAACTTGTTCAGGTCACACAGCTGGTATGGACAGTGGCAGGATTTGAACCTGGGTGTTCCTGATTCTAAAATCTATGCTCCTAACCGCCACCTTCTTCTGCCAGTTATTGGAAGAGGCCCAAGTCCTATACAGAGATGCTGCTGAAGACTATCAAGCCTCCCAAGGCTCTTCTCCTGGGAGCCTGCTCCCCGTTTCCTGGGCTTGGCCTCTCCCTGTTCCTTCTGGTCGGGGCCTCCTGTGCCTGCCCCAGCCTGTGTCCAGAGGCTCCGCGTTGATAGAATGAGGAGCCCCAGTCTGCTGCAATCTGGCACGATCTCCTTCTTTCACTGCTGTGGCTGCTGTCCCCCAGGTCACCCCTGTGCTGCTGGGCCTGGCGGGATCCATGTGCGGAATAGCTGGCAGGACCTCTTTCCTGTCTTGCCACAGGCTGCTGGGCTACAGCTCTGCAGACAGGCCCCGTTTCACGCTGGTTTGCTTTGATGCTTTTCAGACCTGCGAGTGACGCATGTTTATGTCAAAATGTGTGGGCTGCAAGTGTCCCAGAGCTGTCAGACCTTCCGGTGTGCTAACTTTGCTTGTTAATTGTCTCCTGACGGAGAAAGGCAAGCCCTGGAGAGAAAAGTGCCATTTAGGTGACAAAACTAGATTTAGAATAACCAGGCTTACTTGGGACGTCTATATGATCTATGCCTCAAAGACTTGGGGCATCTGAGCCAGTGTAGACCTCGGAGGCCATCTATTCCCACAGGTTCTTTGTACGGATGGGGAAAACATGGCCCAGGGAGGGGCACGACTTGCCCACTGTCACTCAGCTCGGAAGGCAGAGCAAAAACTGGAACCCAGGCCTCCAGACTCCTGGCCCAGTGTCCTTTCCAGCTCACTCATGGGGATCAGATGTTCTGCTCTGACGGCCCTGATGGTTTGAAGAATTGGAAGCAGCCTTGAGCTATGTTCTTTTTCTCTTCCTTCTACCAAGTAGTTAAGTATCCTTGATTCCTTCTTATTGGACAGCTTTTACATTTGGCTCAATGAGTCAGAAAACCAGAACCTCTTTGTGGCTGGTATAATTGTGACAACAGATCACCATGGAATACCTCCCATGGGCCAGACACTTTGCACATATGTCTCATTTAAGCCTCACAACAAGGTGATGAGACTGGTGGCATTCCATCCATTTTAGATATGAGGCCCCAAGAAGGTCGGAAACGTGACCAAGACCGCATGGTCAGTACTGGAACTCTTTGATTTCATGTTCATGCTTTTTCTGCCCAGCCTCTTAGACACCCTGCACTCAGGAAGTCAGGGAGACCCAGATTAAACTCCTACCTCCTCATTCATTTGCTAACTTCCCCAGTGCTAGTGTAGGGCCTGGCACACAGTAGGCACTCCATAAAGAGTTGTTGGGCTGCAGCTTGGATAAGTCAGCCCTGCCAAGCCTCAGTTTCCCCAGGGAGAGTATAGCATTTCATTGGGTCATGTGGATTAAAGCAATTAGTGTGTATAAGTGTGCCTGGCGTGGGATAGATACAATCACCATTACTTACTGAGCACTTATTATGCGCTGAGTACTCTTTTAAGCACTTTATATGGATTTTCCCATCTCGTGATCACAAAAGCAGTAACCTTTGAGGTAGGCATGTTTGTTATGGTCTCCATTTTACAGGTAAAGCAAGGCATAAAGAGCATAACAGCTTGTCTAAGGTCACCCACCTGTAAGTGTAGGAGCCAGGCCTGACACTCGGGCAGAGCCTGCCTCCTTGCCCACTGTGTGGTCCGCCCTCTGTGCTGCTTCTAATTGAACCCTGATCTAGTTGAGGGTGGGGAGGAGAGAGAGAGACAACTGAGGGCACAGAGGAAATCTTGTTTAAGGTTCTTCCACCTGAGAGGTACTAAAACCCAGCTGAGACTTGCCTCCCACAGCAGCCTGGGCTCTGTCCTGTGTGAGGTGCTGCCTCTCTACTGAGAGAGGACCCCCATGCTGGAGATGGTCACCAGGAATCAGGGACTCCCAACTGCCTGGTGGACTGTGTGCTTTCTCCTTTGGTTCCTGCTTCTCACTCATTTGGAATCATTTCTTCTCTGAGTCCCAGAGCAAAGACCAATATAAATTTGACCTAGTCCCTAAAAATGTTTACCTGGCTAAAAATATGCCAGCTTCATTATATTTTTAGCCACATTTAGATTCAAAGTATATGAATTGCCCACACTTGTGTATTCCGCATGAACTGTTGGTACATTTTGTAACAGGAAGCTGCTGGTTTTCCATTCCAAAGAACTGGAATCTGGTCAGAAATGTGTCTTTTGCAAAAGCCAACTCTCGCCACATTCCACGGCTGTTTTGAAGACCGGCTCGTCACCTGGATTCGGAGGAAGCCAGCCACGGGCGAGGCCAAGCTGGCCAGGCTGCCTGTTGTGTGCTCCAGGACTGGTGCTTTCCAAGCGACCTCTGCCTGGCTCGCCCAGGCCCCCGCCATCTGCAGTGTGTTGCCTTTGGATTAGTGTATGGGCAGACAGGGCGCTTATTTTAGAACTGGAAGGAGAGGAGATGTATCAATAAAAGCAGGGAAGGAAAAATTCATTCAGTGGTTTTAAAATATCTCTCCCTTAATAGGACAGATTATTTTTGTTTCTTAAAAATAACTGGTACTTTGCTCCTCGAAACAGAGTTGGAAAGAGAGATGCATTAGACTGGGAAAAGGAGAGGGCTGTAAAGGTGGCCTTTCGTTTCATCACCCTGGCCCAGTCACACAAACCAGGTCATTTCTCCCAGCCTCCGAAGCTTCTCAGGCTCTTGACTGGCAGACTCGGGGCCCAGCACATAGTCAATGTTTACTAAATAGGAAGTGAGTAAATGACAGGGACTTGTGCAAGATTCCAGGCAGAGCTGGGACTAGCATCCAGGTCTGAATTCAAGTCAGGGCTCCTACTTATACTATTTTTCCAGACCCTATTAAGGAATATACCATGTGTCCCTTAAGTTGCTAATGGGTCAAAATGTCATACCCTTAGTTTTGTTTCTTTCATGGGAGCTTCTAGTGCAAAGGGTGGGTGAGTGTCTTAGTGCAAAGTGGATGAGTCAGGTTGGCTGGGAAAAGGTAATGTATCTTTTTTTCTTTTTTCCCCTCAGGGTAGGGACTTACCCTATGAGCAGACTCTTATTTTGTCTGAGTTTAGGGCTGGCTCTGAGATGCCCATAGTAGGATGTGGAGTTGAGAATTGGATTTGCCGACATGCACTGGTTTTTCTTTCTTCCTTTCTTTTTCTTTCTTTCACTCTTCCTTCCTTCCTTCCTTCCTTCCTTCCTTCCTTCTTTCTCTTTTTCCCTTTCCTTCTTCTTTGTTCTTTCTCCTGGTCACTTTTTGTGCTTTAAACCCTTGTTAATAAGAGTATGGTCTGTGGCCCAGCATTAATGGCATCACATGGAAGTTTGTTAGGAATGCAGAACCATAGGCCTAGCCCCAACCTTCTGAATCAGAATTTGCATATTTTTTATCTTCACCTGAGGATATGCTTTTATTGATTTGAGAGAGAGAAAGAGAGAGAGAGAAAGAGGTGAGAGAGAAATATTGATCCATTGCTTCCAGTACGCTCCCTGACTGGGGATGGAACCTACAACCTGGTATGTGCCCTGACCAGAAATTGAACCTGTGACCCTTTGAGCCACCCCGGTTACAGGTAAGGTTAAAATTTGCATTTTAACAAGACCCCACAGACAATTCATAGGCAAATTAAAATTTAAGAAATGAAGGAGCTTTTATGCCCTCACCCCTTCAAAAGAAGTATTTAAGAGAAACCCTCTTCCTGCAAAGTACTCAGTGGCTACCTCTGTCTGGAGGCATGGACCTTATTGCATGGGAGGGATGGAAGAGCACCTCTAGAAGAGGGTATCATAAAAGAAACATCTAGAATACATGGCCACTCCATTTCTTACACTGTTCTGTCTCATTCACCTGTGCACTTGGCTTTGTAGCTAATGTTTGGTCAACCTGATGGGAGGCCGCACTCTGGTAACTGCAAAAGGAAGAGAAATCTAGTCTTTAACCTGGGAGCTCAGGATTAGAGGACCTCAGCTCTCTGCTCTGCTGGGTGTGCTCTTGGCTGGTGGAGATGGCATCTTTCGGGAGCTAGGGGCAGTTTCACTCTAGCCTTTCTCACAGACGGCTGAGAAATCCTTTCTAGCCCCTATAGCAGAGGCAGGACCGTGCTTCCCACAGTCTGAACAGAGCCCAACTCCCATGATCCTGTGCTTTTTGGAAGTCTCCTTCCATTTCTCCTTGAATTGCAATTGGAAATTGCATCGCCTGATTCCAGCTCGTCATTGTGAAGGAGGCAGGATGCATCCTGGAGCACCAAGAGGAGGGACTCATTAAGTGGCGGCGCTGGGCTCTCCATCCTGCCTAGGGAAGCTCCCTCAGGAGGCAGGTGCTGTGCAAGTCTAATCAGTCTGCCTGCTGAGGCATTCCTTTCAATCATGCTGCAGTCGTGTGTTGATTTGGGGGAAGCCCATTGATAAAACTGCAGCAGACTAAGCCCCTGAATCAGGCTTTTGGTGAAATTATTGTCTCAGGCTGATGTCAGAGCCTTTTCACCTTATTCTGTGTAAACCAGGGCTATTTAAAAGCTGCTCCCATGATCACTGGTGCCATGGAAACCTCCTGTCCTGTGCACACCCCTGTCTCAGTCAGGTATGGGCCATCACAGGTGGAGGGAGGGGCCTTGGTGGCCTCACTGAGGAGTCTGTTGGAGGAGGAAGAAAGGTGGCAGAGGGAGTGGAAAGGGGCTTTCTGCCACCTCCCCCAGCTCCCCTAGACTTGCCTCATTTAACCCCATCCAAGCCACCTGGAGGAGGGACCTCCTCAGCCACACTCAAGTTCAGCCTTGGCCCTAAGTGGGGACAGGAAAGCTGCCCTGTGATTAAAAGATGATTAGCCTGATACCAAGAAGTCGTTTGTGTGTGTATGCATACATGTGGACCCCTGTGTGAGCACGTGTGTGTGTGTGCACGCGCGCGTGCCCAGATGCACCTCGAGAGGCTGTAGAAAATCCATGTGCATACATGTATGTGTGTGGATCTTTGTGTGAGCACGTGTGTGTGTGTGTGTGTGCACGCGTGTGTGCCCAGATGCACCTCGAGAGGCTGTAGAAAATCCATTTTGACCACTGGGAGCACTGCAACATGTGAGGCAGTGTGGGGAGGTTGAAAGAGCACTGTTCCTGGAATCAAGAAATGTGAGTTCTCTTTCCAGACACTGCTTTCACCAGTGGCATGACCCGGGCACATGTCCAGTGGTCCTTTGCCAGGAGCCTGTGGAGTTGTCAAAACAGTACACATGCCCAGCTGTCTCCCTGACAGATACAGGCCTGGGGGGAGGCTTCAGCATCTGTATTTCTTAGGGCTCTGAGGGGATTCTGATGCAAACTTGGTGGAGATCTCCTGGAGGACTTGAGACCAGCCCCCCTCAGAGAAGTCAGGGTAGTGCAAGTGGTCACAGCCACGCAGACCAGGGTTTGGATTTAGCTCTGCCCACTGGAGGTGAGGCCTTAAGCAAGTTGCTAAACTTGCCCATGCATCTTCACCTGCTCTAGAGGCATGAGAGTGTCCTCATGGGGCTGCTCTGAGCACCAAACACTGTACTGTGCATGAAGCAGAGTGCCTGGCATTGTGACGCATCCTCCATAAATGTTAGGTCTCAGGTGTGCACACGTGTGCGTGTGTGCATGTGTGTGTTTTCTGCGGTGCCCTAATATCTGGGTAGAAACCTCCTAAGAAAAGCCAAGGCAAGAAATGAGATGGCAGTGCTCAATTATATTAGTGTAATTTGGCAATAGGGAAACCAATTAATTCATTCTTTCAGACAGTTAATAACAGGAAAGGGAGTGTGCAGAGAAAGGTCCTATGGGGCCAGAGAGAGATTCCAAGCATGCATCTCTTCCTCCACAGCAGTGGTGTTCAAGCTTCATTGTGCATCAGCATTACCTGGGTGGCTTGGTAAATATGCAGAACCCTGGGCTCCAGCCTCAGAGTCTCTGATTTTGCAGATCTGGGTGAGGCCAAGCATGCATATTTTTGACAAGTATGACCAAGTAAACAATCTGGCCCACAGTGAAAAATCAAATTGGGGGATTAAGAGGAGGAGGGAGCTAGGTGAGTCGGGCAGGCAAGAAGGAGATCCTAGGTAAAGTAAGATGGGCTGAGGTTTGAATGCATGAGAGAACATAGGGCAGCGTGTTTTGGATTCGGTATGCTGAGCAGATGGTAGAGGGATCTGGTGGACAGGAAGCCCTGGCTCTCTCCCTGCTGCCATGGGTGAAGGTTGCCATGCCTGGTGGGCATCACACCAGGATGTCAGCCACAGAAAAGGGTTACCCAGGATTCTTGGTGAGGGGTAATGAACCCTTTGTTCTCATTTAAGGTCTGAGCTGGCTGCCTTTAGCTTCCTGACAGTGGCCCTAGAGTTCAGCATCAGCCTCTGCTCATTCAGAAATCAGGGCTTAGGAGCAACCTGAGGCAGGAGATCCGGGAGTGTGAAGTAGATCTAAGACACTCAGGACCCCTGAGTGGAGTGGCAGAAAGAGGGCCAGAGATAAAATGAGGAGGTGTGTATTTGAATGTTACTTATGGGCTGTGGGAGCTGAGAGGGGCCTCAGCCAGAGTCCCAGGTCTGCAGGGGGCCCAATGTCCCCATGATAAAGCCCGAACCAAGATATTCCCAAGCAGTGGCCTTGGAATCATTGGTCCCGGAGAGAACATTTTCTGGGGTCCTCAGTGCACTGGGAAGAGCTATAGATAAGAAGGGATAAAGGGTAAGGGAACATTCATTCAGCACCTAAGTGCCATGCTCCATGCTTACGCGATCTATCTCATTCAGCCTCCACCTGAGGAAGTAGACATCATTAGTCTCATTTTACAGATGGAGAAAGAGAGGCCCAGAGAGGTAAAGCAACTTGTGTAATCCACACAGCGAGGACTTGGCAAAGCCTGCATTTGAACTCACTCTGGCTCTGACAATCACCCTCAGTTCCTCAGTGAATGCAGGGGAGGCCTTGCTGCTCCGCCCTCAAGTGCAGGCCCCTTGGAAGCCCAGCTGTCCCAGGTGGGGCGGGGAGGGGCACAGTGTGGGCCGAATGCTCTGGAGTCCCGTGACGTGTGGGGCATTTCCGTGCCCTCTGTCAACAATCTAGCCTTCAGTAATCTTGGCCTGGCTGCTGGCTGCTTTCACCACAGCCAGACCCCCCACCCACACAGGCAAAGGCTGTGGCCAAGGGCACCCTGGAGGGGGAGGAGGAAGTGCCCTCCAGAGGGGTCTGTCCCAAAGCCCCTGAATGGCCCCATTGAGGCCCTGGGCAGGATGACAATGGGCCTGTTGGGGTCCTGGGTCTGGTCCATGGAGGAGAGAGGCCCAGGGCTGGGCAGGCAGTGCTGGCTGGGAGGCCAGACGCCGACTTCCAGGGCTGGGAGCCAGTGCCTCTGACGTGCTCTGCTATGCCAGCTCTACTTCATGGGAGCAGCTGGGCCAGCTCCACATTCCTCCCCATGCCAGGAAGCAGCATGAACCTGTTCCCCAGGCCCCAGGCGGCTCCTCCAGCCTGAGGCTCCTTCTGGCTCCTTGGAGGACTTTCTGCTCACCGGGACTGTGGTTGGCCCTTTCCAGTGTCCCCTTGGTCCTCAGGGACATTCTTTTCAACCCATTTGGAGAAATAGCTCCCCCACCCCCAACAACTTAGGGCACCTACAGTAGGTTTGCCAGATAAAAAGAAGAGTGCCCAGTTAAATTTGAATTTTACATAAATAACAAATAATTTAAAAATTATATTTAAGTATTGAACAGACACTAATAAATGATAAGGATTGAGCCAAGATATGGGCCCATTGGGTGTGTCATGGGGCACACTGAAATTTAAAAGTTATTGGTTGCTTATCTGAAATTCAAATTTAACTGGGAACCCTCTGTTTTCAGTTGCTCAATCTGAAAACCCTAGCTATGGGAGCCATGATGAGCACACATGTGGGGTCACAGGATATGCTAGGTTTTTCTTGATGCCGCCAAGGTGGGGCATGGAGAGTGGGAGGCCTCTGCTGGGCCCACTCTCCACCTCCTCTACTTCCCATACATAGGATTCCGGGCATTGAATTAATAGTCACTTACTAATAGGCAGCCATAGTCTCATTGTTGTTTTTGACCCCACCCCTTTCAGGACCTGCATCTTTCTCCCCAAACCCCCACACGGGAAAGGAAGCTTTGAGGTTCAGTTCCAGTTGGTGACTATGCACTTACTGCAGATCACATTGGGCTGAGCCCTGGTGATTTAATGGTGAATGAGCCAGATGTGATACCTGCCCTCAGAGGAGCCCATAGGCCAGATTCGCAATCAACAAAGGAGCAACCAGGATCCAGCAAACCATAAGCACTGTGGGTGGGTGGGGAATCACAGAGGGGCTTGCTGAATCTCAAGAGGGTATCCCACAGCTACGGGGACAGATAAACACAAAGAAAAGGGGTCTTGAGGTCAGGGCATCCAAGTTGAAATCATGGGTGGTATCACTGAGCTGACTAGCTATGTGAGCCTGGGCCAGTCATTTACCCTCTCTGGGCCTCAGTTTTTCTCATCTATAAAATGGGAACAATATTCCTTGCCTAGAGGCACCAGTGGAAGATTCTAAGTAAAATGAATGTGAACATGTACTACCAATATATGGTTCTAGATGGTAAGTGTATAGGGGGTATGGGTTTGAAGGAGAGGGGAAGTATAGGGGGCAGGAACGTTTGGGATCCAGGCCCCTCCATACTAACCCCCTCAGCACACTGCCTGTAGTTACGTCTCTGGGCATGATTGTTGGTCTTTTTGTGGCATTCTCAAGTGAGTAACAGTGACACCAGATGTTTGGATAGTGTTTTACTGTTTGCAAAGCATAATAAGAACATGGGCTGTGGATTTCAACAGGCCTGGGCTCAAGTTCAATCTCTACTCTGTGCCTTAGTTTCCTCCTTTGTAAAATGGAACCTCATAGGCATGGTTGAGAGAATGAGACGAGACCAAGTCATATACAGCATAAAGCCTGGCACATAGCGAGTGTGAGCAGCTATTAAGAGGGCCTTGTTTGAGTTTCATAACTACCTTGTGAAGTAGTGGGTATCAGGTGGAGAATGAACTGCAGAGTGGTCGGTAACCAGCCCAAAGAGGCATAGCCAGAGGGGGGCTGTGGTGAATGTACATACATTCTGCTTCCCAGGAGGCCTTGGGTCACTAGCCCTCAGGGGGCTCTGCTTTGAGCCGACATTCCTCTGGATGTCTGGGGACTAGTTGGTGCTGGGCTCTCCTTGACCGGTTGTGGTCTGTCCAGATACCTGGGTGTCTCCCGGAGATCTCAGTATGCCTGTTTATGCCAATCCCAGCCCTCCCAGCCCCCTCAGCCTCCAGGAGGTGGGGAGAAAGAGTATCCTTTAGGAATCTGAGGATTTATACGCCTCACAACACCCATTCTTCCTTTGCTGGGCTTGGAGTCTGAGATGTGGGCGATTTTATGATCCTCTTAAACCTTTTTGTTAACCCATGCCCGCACAATTATGCTGTTGGCATGGATGCTAGTTGCATTGTCTTGAACACAAAAGCAGCTTTGAAAAGAGGGGGCATTTCTGTGGAAAGGCTGGGGTGGGCCTCTCATAGGAGAAGGCAGACTTCAGCTGACCAATCCTGTGGGAGCAGGTGGATTAAATTGCTCTTTTAGACAGTACTCTGGTTTCTAGCAGAATAATAACCAATAACCATGATTGTTTGTTGAAGGGAAAGGGCAGCGAGCTAACCTTTACTGAGCACTTGCTGTGTGTGCAGCACTGTGTGGGGCTTCTTGCATAGCATCAGGTTAGTTCCTGACCACTCTCTGGGGGTTAGGTCTTCAACCCATTTTACAGATGAGCAAAATGAGCTGGAGAGGCTGGCTGATTTGTCCTAGGTCACGTGACCGGTAAATAGCACCAGGGCAAAGATGAAGAGAGAGGGAGGAGGGAAGAGTAGGAGGGAGGGAGGGGGAGAGAGAGATCAATTTGTTGTTCCACTTAGTTATGCACTTATTGGTTGCTTCTTGTATGTGCCCTGACCGGAAATCAAACCTGCAACCTTGGCGTATCGGGACGATATTCTAGCCAACTGAGCAACCTGGCTAGGGCTGGGGTTTTGAGCTCAAGAGTGTTTGGCTCTGGAGCCCATGCCTTGCTATCACTCAAGCACCTAGGTCTGCATGCTTCAGGGGAGAGCCAAACAGCAGAAGGCATGTGCCTGCCTTCAAGGTTCCAGCCGAAGACACAAGATGCTCCGCCTACCACAGTGGTTGGCATTAAGCCACTGAGCACCATTAGTGCCCAACTTCAGACCAGAGGACTGAGGCTCCTAGGGGAGACAGGACCAGAGCTGGTGTCTGACCTCACCTCTTTCCTTAAAGAGGATAAAGGATTTTGGTTACATGGAGGGATGAAAGAGGGTTTTCCAAGGACAGGCCGAGCCTGTGCAAAGCCAAGAGGCAGGAACGAACATGGCGATTGTGCAGTGAGAGATGACAGTGAGGAGACCCGCTTGGACCAACTACATACTGAAGCTGATGTTGCAAGGCAGGCCCGAGGCTGGAGAATGAGGGCCTTGGAGGCTGACCAGTCAGGGGTGTTTTGGTCTCAATCCCAGAAAGTGGGAGCCATGATGGGATTCTGAGTAAGGGAGGGCAAGCTGAAAATAATGGGTAAGGGATTTATCTCAGGACGCTGGAAAGGACAGAGACTGAGGCATGACCAGGCATCGTTGGAAATCTTGGTGCTGCTGTTACTGTTGGTGATGGTGATGATGACTAATGTTTACTGAGGGCTTACTCTGTACTGGTACTATTCTGAGAATTTTACATGCAATAACTTGTTTAACGATTGTGGCAGTCTTATAAAGAAGGTGCTATTATTAGGCCTGTTTTACAGATGAGGAAACTGTGACACAGAGAGGCCATAAGAGCCTGGGATGGGAGTGGACATTGAGGCTGGAGAGAAGCATGTCGAGCTAAGAGCCACTGAAGGAAGAGTGAGTGTGGGGCGAGGTGCCCAAGTCAGGAAGGAACGAGGGGGCGGAGGCTCTGCAATGCCTCCCAGGTGAGCCAGTGCTCCTTTATAGGAGCCCGCGTCCCAGTGGTAGTTATTGGCGAAGCCACCACTCGGCCAGCAAAGGCAAGGTAGCAATTTCCTAAATGCCTGTGTGAAAATGTAAATGTGCTGTTTGAAAGGAAGAACATAATAAGCCCGTGTCAGACACAGACACCTCAGTGTGCGTGAGATCATCTGCTTCAGTGAAGGAGGACGGCTTGAGAGAAGGGGACCCTGGATGGCTCAGTTCTGAGAAGGCTCGTGCCGGCCAGTCCCTTGCATGAGAGTGTGCTGCCTCAAAACATGCCCAGGGTCCCTTTCTCTCGAATCCCTGGCCCTTCCTTCCAACTCACACTCATTCTGACACAGAGCAATTCACGCTCAGCATTCATGGCCAGCGCTGGGTGAGGTGTTTGTTCCCCTTCCAGGTCCCCCGCTGGCATGTTAACAGACTCAACAACTGGCTGATGGAAGTGGAGAATGTGAGTATTCCCTGTGGGCTGGGCAGGGACAGGAGAAGTTCACACATCCTACCCCCAAAAAATGTACAGTGAGAGGGCTGGGGTCCTGCCTGTGCCTCGCCCCAGCAGTGCCTGGAACCCAGAGGCCTTGGACCCGCATCCCACTAGGGTCATGAACCGCACACTCTCTCGGCTGGTCTCCCATGGAGGGCTGGGTCAGGCCAGGGAGCCCCTCTCAGTCTGGGAGGGTGGAAAGCAGCCCTCAGCCCCCACCTCAGTGGTACGTAGTCATGACAAGCACCACTCTCTAGTCAGCCAGGCCAGAGGGAGGTATTGGCCTACTTGCCTATAACCTTAGATCATTTGTAAAATGGGGATAATGATAGTACCATCCTGACAGTGTGAGAGGAGTCAATCAGAGACGGCCTCGAACGAGCTTAGCCCAGAACTTGGCGCATAGGAAGTGCTCACTAAATAGAAGCTGCAGTGGTTGCCCCACCCCCACTCTGAACCCCCCTCGGAGACCTCAGACTTCCTCCGTGGGTGTTGTTACTAAACCTAGTGCCATGCAGCTCAGTGCCACTGGTTTCAGGGTGGCAGTGAACTCAACCTGAGCCCCTGTCCACTCTCCCTGGCTCTCTCAGCCAGATACATGGGTGGTACTGGGTGTTAATGTTACTCTTGGAACAGCCCTCTCCCTTGGCATCCTAGACAGAGCCCTGTCGCATTCCTTGCTGGACCCACAAAGGTTTAATTTACATCAGAGGTAATAACAGTTTTAACCAGTACTTATAGAACACCTACTGTGTGCCAGGTACTGTATTGATTAATTTAATCTTCACATCCATTCATTCCATCAAGTAAACACTGTTATCACTCCCAGGAGGAAACAGGCATAGCAAGGCTAGGTCACTTGCTTGTGCTTGAAATTATACAGCCAAATCAGAGGTAGGACTCGAACTCCTAACCTCTATGCCATTCTGAACAAAGGAGTTTGAAGCCATGCCTTCTGCACATTGCATGAAATTTTAACAACCTGCTGACAGCCTGGAGCTTTGCTGTTTCTCTGAGCACAAGGGACCAGAGCCATCTGTTGGGTGCTTTTTTGAGGGAGCTAGTGTGACTTGTTTCAGGATAAAATGCAGAGAAATAGCATCACTTTTTCCCCCCCATGATAAAAATAACCTGCAGGGATGGGAAGAACAAACGGAGGTTGGAAGGCTGACATGGTGGTGAGGAAGGAGCTGCAGTGCTGGCGGCTGCCCACCTGGGTGCCATCTGCTGCCATCTGCCCAATTTGGGGGCAACCTCAGCCTGGCCTGCCAGGGCCTGTCTGGCCACCAGCATCAGCCTTCAGAAACAGAAGAGCTTTCCAAAGAACCTTTGGCTCAAGGCAGCTCAAGTTGCAGAGAGAGGTCCATGGGGGGTGGTGGCAATTCCAAACATATGGCTCATTCATAGGATGCAGCAGTGACCATGTATCTCCCCCTCTCCTATCACCCAGCTCCAGACACAGACCGGGCATGGCTTTTGATCATGAAATGTCTTTTTAAAAAATGAAAAACTGGAAGTAGTTGGTGAGTTTGAGATTATGTTAATGTATGCAATTTCCACTGCTGCTAGGATTAAAAATAGCTTCCTTTTAGGCAAACTGGAGCTACTCACTGTCAGCCTGCCTTCTAAGCCACTTCTGGTTGGGGTCCAGGGCTGGTGGGCTGGGCACCAGGCACGGTTATGAGGGTGTCCTTGGCTGTCTCAGGCTCTGCAGCTTTGCTGAAGCAGAAGGTAAAAGACAAGAGTGTCTTCATAGGCATGTTTAATGGAACAGAACTTGATCTGCTAAACTTCAGTGAGAACTCTTGTCAGCATTAAAAACCCTGCGGAAAATTCTGGTTCTTCTCAGGGAGCGTCTGTTCTTTAGGCTTAGGTCTCCTGGGGCATCTAGGATCTCTGCTAGGCATCTAGCATCTTTGCTAAACAAATAGACTAATTGATTTGGAGGTCAGTTTCAAATTGAATGGCCATCATTTGTTGAATGCCTACTGTGGGCTAAGATGTTTTTTGTATTTTCCATTTCTTGCTCATAATAAGTTTATAAGGAAATTATAATTGTGTCCATTTTACAGAAGGGATAACTGAGGATTACTCTATATAATTGATTTGCTAAAAAGTAATTAGTGGCAGGGAGGGATTTGGACCACGTGTCCATTCTCCTAATCCCCTTGCCAGCCTCTCTTTCCCACCCACCTGGAGTGGGACCACAAAATGCAAGTAACTTGGAAAGACTTGGGTACCTTGAGAAAACTATCACAAAGCTCCTGTGTCTTAAGTGCTACTTTACTCCACAGGAGGGAGTCATTACAAGGAGGAGGGGACAGAAAGAGGAGTGAGGAAAGGGGCTTGTCTGTTGAATAGATAATCCCAAGGCAGGGTAACATGGTGGAAGGTGGTATATGAGCATCACAGATTTTGGGTCAAAGAGACTGAATTTAAGAACCATCCTTGCTCCTTCCTAGCTCTATGCTTCTATGCAAGGCACGTATGCTTCCAGCTCAGTTTCCTCATCTGAAAAATGGGGATAAGAGTTTGTACTTCCCAGGGTGCTTGAGAGGATTCCATGAAATCGCACATGGAAAGAACGCACTTAACAGGAAGTCAGGTGCCCAAACAGTATCCAATGAATGGTGGCTATTGCTGGTTAGTATCTGATTTTCCAGACCTAAGCAGACCCAAAGCAGCTGATTAGGGGCTGGGATAGGTTGGCACTCTGATAGCTCAATGAATTTTCGAAACTACTGACAGCCTGACAGCAAACAGAGGGACCAAAAAATCCACTCTCGTCAGCCCCACAGCAAGTAATGCTGGTTATGATTCTTCCTGGGCCATGAAGAAAAGGTGGATTTCTGTTTGTTGGATTCTTATTTTTGAGAAGGTGAGACTGTGTAAGAGAATTCATGGGGGTGAAAGGGCTGAAATGTTGGGTACGGGTTCAGCTCTCCACTCTGCCGAGCCCAGGCAGAGCAGGGCCCCGAGACAGATATCTGCTGAGGATCCACTCAGAGCCCGTCTGCGTTGCCGGGGCTGGAGTTCCAGTATTCTAGATGCAGATCTTAAATGTGGGTGACAGATGTGGGGAAGCACATCCACGAGATGAAAAGACAACTCCATCTGTGTGGTTCCGGAGAAAGAATGGGGAGCCCAGTGAGTGGATGGTGGCTTTTCCTAGTAAAGAATTTGTGGGTGAGTTTTCAAGGGGGGAGGCCATGTTTCTGGACAACGTAGACACCTAAGCCTGGGCTCCTGCCCCCTGGCATGGTGGGTGAGGTTGCAGATGACACTTGTTGGTTAGGGGAGAGGAGGGAGGGCAGTGCCTGGCCCCTGTGAGGAGGGCTCTGAGGCTCTCCCCTGTAGAGGAAGTCACATCGCTGTCAGTGCCTGGGCTTTGTGACAGCTCTTTGAAGGTGTTTTAGTAACTGCAGATGGGATGTTTGGCTGCCTCTCCCAAGCTGCCGCCAGCAGTGCAGAGCTGTGTGCTGGGGCTCAGGGCCACCGTGGAGCTCGGCAAGTTAGGTGTTGTCCCCTGGGCCACACAGTGGTGCCTGTTGGGAGAAGAGGCAGTAGCTGGGAGAAGACAGCCAGTGGCAAAAGTTAGTGCTATTAGAGGCACATCCAAATCATAGCCTCTTCCCTTATACTCCTCCCCTTAAAATCATTTATTGAGTTGTTAACATATATCAGATTCTTTGTTAGTCTCTTCATGTACCTTTTCTCATTTATTCATCATAGCAACCCTAGGAGGCAGTGCCATTGTAATGATGAGAAAATGGGTAAAGGGAGAGTAAGGTGTCCAAGGTCAGAGAGGAAATGATAGAGTTGGGATACAAACTCAGGTCTGTCCCCTTAATTATTACTTCAGAGGTCATATTGCATTCACACCCTGCATTCCCCTCTTTTGAGGGTCAGTGGCAAATTTTTAAGGTAAGGGTATGGGTTACAAACTGGGGGCCTTCAGGCTGAATTAGATTTGTGGATACATTTGTTTGCACAGTGTTTTTAAAAAATGTTTAATGCCTTTAGGTAGTGTTCCCTGTTTACCACAGTCCTCACCACTCCCAGTGGTCTTACACCTGGCCAGCTGCGTGGCCACTTTAGGAATCTGAGTTTACAATTCTTGGCCAAACATTTCCTTTGCCTGAGTCAACGACTGAGTCAGATGTATTGACAGTGGCCTGGGTTGGGGAAAATGCCCTCATCTTTCTAATTACAAGGGAGGAAGAGCTGGCATCTCCAGACTTGGCCAAGCTGGTCTGAGGGACTTCTGAGGCCCTGGCTTTGCTTTTGTGCTTGAAATTCAGCTTCATGAATTTGAAGAGGACAGTGGAGACTGAAATGCATTATCCTATTCTTGGAGAAGATAAAGAAAGTTCTCCTGTAGTTATTGTACTCCAAGCTGGCACACCTGCAGGGCAGCCATTCCAATCCTGATGAGGAGTCATCTGCCCATGCACCTCTGAGGGCACCTGCTATGAACAGAGGTGTGTGAAGTGCTAGGGGGGATGACTGCCTGCAAATAGGACTGTGGTGAAGTGCTGGGTGGGCCTTGAAGTTTGGAGGGGTTTGTTCAACAGAAGTAGGGTAAGTGACATTCCATGTAGAGGAAACATCATGGGCAAAGGCATGGAGGTTGGAAAACATGGAGACATAGTCAGGGAAAGAGATTTATTGATGTTTTGCAAGACGCAGAGGGAAGGAACATGAAGGGAGAACCAAACTATAGACAATACTGGCTTCGGTAGCCCAGTTGGTAATAGTAGCAAGCATTTATTGAGCATTTACAATGTCCAGGGCATGTTAAAAGCACACTACAAATACCATCACCTTTGATCATCACAAAAAGCCTATGAAGTAGAAAATATATATATTTTTATCATCACAGTTGCAAATTAGGAAACTGATGCAAAGAGCTCAGGGTCGCATTCAAGGTCACCCAGCTAGTAAGTAACCCAACAAGTCTGGCCCCAGAGCTCATGCTCCGAACCTTTGCCCTGTGCTGTTTCCAGCAGCAGCCAGCAGCCCCAGTAGGAGGGATGTGAGACTGTGGAAAGAGATCAAGAGAGAAGTTTAGACCCTCTAATGACACCATTTTCAAAGACTGGAATTAAAGCCCTTTCCTGAATGGCCTCAGGCTCCCCTTACAGTCTGTCTCCTCCCACTCACCCCTCTCAAGCCCCTTATATTCCAGCCAAGACAAACTCTTTTGGAAGAGCATGAGCTTGGAAGTCATTTGGATTTAGGGTCAGATTCTGGTTTGCCACTTCCTACCTCTGGTGACATTGGCAAGTTACTTAGCCTCTTTTTGCCTCAGTTTCCTCATCTGTAAAACAGGAGTGCTAATAGTACCTGCCATATAGGCTTGTTGTGAGAACTAAAGGAAGTAAGTGCAAGACCCTTACCATGGGTTTGGCTAATAGTCAGGGCCTGATAAGCAGCCGCTTTGAGCATAGAATTTATTTTCCATGTGATCATCACATAGGTCTGGGATGGGCAAGATGCGGGTGTGGTTTGCAATGAAGGCCCATGGACTGCCTGCCACCCTCTGCATGAGATGCTCCAGGTCAGACCTGGTGTGGTTGCATCCTTGCTCTCCAGGTGCCTGGTATGGGTAGATGGGACATTGCTGCCAGGAAGGTTATTGGAGTTGGTTGGCTTCCACTGGGGCCTGGCCTGCTGTCAACCTCACCTATCTCTAGATAGTGGGAGCAGGCATCCTTTAGCCCTGCTACCCCAGACAGGCAGGGAATCAAGAAGCCGTCCCTGTCCTTGTCCAGATGAATATCTACATGGATTAGAAGGTGCAGCTCTGGAGATCTAAACCTAGTGCCAGACAAGCTCACCTTCCCGTCTACCTTGGCCGCTGCCATGGTTGCTATTGCCATCTGGTGGCGTTTTGCAGCAACACATGCATGGAGACTTTGAATATCATTAAAGGGACTGAGCTCACAGAGTCCTGAGAATTGAAGGTCTGAATCAACCTGCACATGGTACAGAGGGCAAAACTGAGATCAAGGGAGGAGAAACTGTGAGGTCTAGGTTCAAATCCCACTCCCCTAACTGGGATATGGGACAAACAACTGAATTCCGATGAGCCTGTTTCTTATTTAAAATGTAATGAAAATTGACCACATCAACTTGGCCATCATGAGGCTCCCATGAGGGCTTAATAAACTGCAGAGGATTCTACCAGTGGGAGAGGTGGTGGTTAGGAGGTTGCAGCAGCAAAGCGAGGTTAATGCTTCTGGTCTTGTGAGTCAGGGGTTTGTCCTGGCCTTGTTGGACCACCCAAACCCAATGCAGAGACAGGAGCAAGAATGGACGTGGGTCCTCCCTCTTCACTGGCACAGGATATATGTAGGGCTTGAAGCATTGGGGTCTACAACCCAGGCTGTGCATCCCAGACCCTTTCTCCCTCCTGGGTCTTGCCTATGACCTCCTCACCCAAAGGTAGTGTCAGGTGGAGAATGCCTAGTGTCTGCAATTCTCAGTTATGGGCAGGGCACTTGTGTCTGGGTTTCCTGCAAGGATAAATTCAGGGTCTGAAGGAGGGAAAAGACACAGTACTCTAAGATGAGGCCACATAGATGGGCTGGACTCAGCCCGGACCTGCTTCTCTAGCCCCAGGAATGCGATGGTATCTGGACCTGCACAGGAAGCATTAGCTCATCCCTTCCCGCTGATGGACAATGGGCTACTCGCCATCCTTCTGGGGCAGCTCTTTGGACAGGTCCAGCCAAAGGGCCTGGAGTGTCTGCTTCCCCCCTCCTCACACGTCCCACCCCCTTCATAGATTGGGGCCATCTTCAGGCCCTAAGGGGTCTCTTCAGGTTGTGATGTGCTCTCCGACTCAAAGCATCCCTTCCCTTCCACTGGCTTCACATGCAGTTGAGCACCTAGACAAGTGTTGGATGTTTTCACAGAGACTGTCTCGTTTCTTCCTCAAAGCAGCCCTTTGAGGGTGGGGCTATTGTTCCCATATTACAGATGGAAAAACCAGGGCTTTACAGAGGTTATCACTCAGTGAAATGGAAGGTTGGTGCTAAGCCCAAGCTTTCTGCCTCCTTGTCCTTGTGCAGTCTAAGGTGGAGACCTTCCAGAAAGAGACCTGGAATGAAGGCCCATCCCGGGGAGAGTCCCACACTTCACTGAGCAGAAGGGAGGATCCCAGTGACACACTTTGCCAGAGACCCAGGAAAATGCTCTCCTGCCCTTCTCTCCCTGTCCCAGGTGTTGGCTCTCACTTCGTCCCTCTGTACCAAATGCTTCTAGAACGTTTACTTCTGACACTACTCACGTTGGTGTCACGTCACCTTGGAGGTAGTGAGTTAGAACAGAGCCGTGGGGGTGGAGGAGTAACGGGCTTCTTCGGAAGCCACAGTTTTCATTTTTATGGTTTCAATTAGTACCTTTCATTTAAAAAGGAAATATGCAGATAATTTTTTCAAAGATTTAGCTACTTGGATATACAATGAGCAGAAAACATCCGTTTTTCTCTCAACCAAGTTCTGTCTCACTCTCACAGCAATCTCCTCTCTGAAAAGTTTCTTGTGCATCATTCCAGAAGTATTTGTACAAAAACAAACATACTCAAATAGATCTATCTTTTCCTCTCCCAGGTGGGACCTCCCATACTCACCATCTTGCAGAGGTCTTCTTTCACTCCTCACATCTCCTGGCACGGAGGCCAAATGCCTTCTCTTTACCTGCTTTATTGCTATGGCTGGTGGCTCTGCAGTTACTGACTGTTGCCCTCCTCATGGACATTTGGCTGTTCTGTTTTTTGCCATTATAAATGGCATGTTTGTTATACCTTTATCTTTGCACAGTTGCACACAAAAGACTTTAAGAGGGATTCTTTTTTAAAAAAAAATCATATGTTTGTATTGATTTCAGAGAGAGGAAGGGAGACAGAGGGAGAGCTAGAAGTAACAATGATAAGAGAGAATCATGGCTCGACTGCCTCCTGCACACCCCCTGCTGGGAATCAAGCCTGCAATCTGGGCATGTGCCCTGACTGGGAATTGAACTGTGACCTCCTGGTTCATAGGTCGATGCTCAACCAGTGAGCCACACTGGCTGTGCTAAGATAGATTCTTGAAAGCAAAATTGTTTGGTCAAAGTATATACTTTTTAGATTTTGCTAAATACTGCCAAATGGCTCTCCAGAAAGTTTGCACCAGATTATATTCCCACCAATCAGAAGGCATGATTCTAGAGGCAACATGGAATTGCTCACCACCCCGCCTACCTAAGGAGTCTGCCCTTCCAGCCTGCCATGGTGACTGGAAGTCTCACTTTTACCTGGTCATTGTCTCTAGACTAGCCTAATGAGGAACGAACCTGGGCTTTGGGAAGGTAACAAGGGAGGCCCATTTGCATTCATTAGCAGTGGACCATGGTCTTGGTCAGGGCTGCATCATGACTTTCATGGGCTCTCAGCATTTTTGCCTTTGGGAGCCACTTCTTCCACTAAAAAAAAGAAAAGGATATTTAAAAATATATTTTATGACTCCATTGGTATATGACAAATATTATCCAGGCTGGATTGTATTCAGTTTTTCTTCTGATTTAAAATATATATATATATATTTAAAACCTTTCCATAGGATCCTGCAAGTATCATGGACCCTAAGCCCTGTGCCTTAATGTGTTAGTTGGCCCTGGACTTGGTCCCCACATTAGCTTTCCACATACCTGCTTCCCTACCTGTTGTGACCCTCCCTCACCCTGGCTTTTGACACTGGAAGGGTGTGAAATTCAGGCCATGTTGGGTTAGCCAGCCATCACCGGAAGCACTGGGCAACATTTGGACCCACTCAGGGCTGACAATCCCCAACAGCATCGGAAACCTACAGTTTTCACCAACAGAGTGATCTGAAAATATTATGCCCATTTTACAGATTAGGAAATGGAGAGGCTGAGAGAGAAAAGAGAAGTGACTTGTCCAAGACATACAGCTAGTAAGAAACAGAATTGTAGGGTCAACTGTAGCCGTGGCCCCCTTCATGCCCTCCCGCATGGCCAATGCTGCTGGCCTGGCTCAACCCAGACCTTATGGTCCATCTTTGTTCTTTGAACATCTTTGATTGTGTGACTTTACAGAAGACAAGGCAATGAGAGTGCCACAGCCTGGCAGGCACACAAGTGGAGCTCCACATATTGGGGTGACATATGGAAGCCGATGGCAGCCGTGCGTAGTGAGTCTCTCCCTCACTGACTTCAGTGTGTGTGAATGTTATTTTAAACTAGAGTAAAATTGATTGTCACACATGCCTGAAATCTGATTTTAATGTCAGCAGAGCATGCTTAGAAATTCAGAATTAGATGGCTCAGCATCAATTACCTCTCTATTATTCTTTTTATTTATGGAGCATGTTTACTGTCATTAACTCGGAGAGTGCTGGAAGGGCATGGAAGGAGGATAATCAAAAGAAGGTGGATTTAATAAGTCTTTGTGGATAGCAAAATTAGAAACGGATTTCTTTCTTTTTTACTTAAATTTTATCTGATTTCTACATTCTTCTGTTACATCTAACCTCTTCGCCTCATCCCGCCCCCCCTTACCCCACCCCATGTCTCTTTTAGGAACCCGCTTCCATTCCTTCCTGTTGTCCTATCCAAAGTATCAGTTAGTCATGTCCCCCTTCTAGGATGGGCCCCACCATCTGTACTCCTGATGAAGGTCCACAAAATTAAGTTTATGAAGCTCGGCTCTATTGTGTCCCTCCCTTCTTAAAAAGCCATTCATGGCCCTAGCCAGTTTGGCTAAGTGGATAAAGCATGGGCCTGTGGACTGAAGGGTCTTGGGTTCAATTCTGGTCAAGAACACATACCTCTCCCTGGCCCTGGTATGTGCAGGAGGCAACAATTGATGTGTTTCTCTCTCTGTTTCTCTCCCCCTCCTTTCCACTCTCTCTAAAAATCAATGGAAAAATATCCTCAGGTGAGGATTAAAAATCCTATATAATAAAAGGCTAATATGCAAATTGAATGAACGTCAGAACAACCAGTCGCTATCATGTGCACTGACCACCAGGGGGCAGACGCACAATGCAGGAGCTTCCCCCTGGTGGCCAATGCACTCCCACAGGGGGCGCATGGCTCAACCAGAAGCCCTGAGCTGGGCTCATGGCTGGCGAGCGCAGCAGTGGTGGCAGGAGCCTCTCCCACCTTTGTGGCAGCACTAAGGATGAACATCCCCTGAGGGCTCCCAGACTAGGAGAGGGTGCAGGTCAGGCTGAGGGGACACCCCGCCCCCCCCGCCAAGTGCACGAATTTCATGCACTGGGCCTCTAGTAAATAAATAAAATAAAACCCCTGCTTGAAAAAAAGCAATCATGATTATTGTCTACCTTTTATTTTGTCACCACTCATATTATTTTTACCTCCTGATAATACTTTGGAGTAGGAATAATTATATCCAATTTATAGCTGTAAGACTTGAGGCTCAGAGACGTTGAGTCGGTAGTTAGAGGTCACACGGCACAGACAAGATCCAAATTATCACCTTCCATCACACTGACTGTGTCATTCTTACACAGGAGGACAATCAAAGAGGGCTGAATACAGCAGGCTCACTGGATACCAGGGGTGTGTGTGTGGGGGGGGGCGGGGAGTGGGACATGGGACTGGGGTTGAACCTACATGCTCAGACCATCCAGTGTCTACACTGTGCTCTTGTGGAGAGGCAAATCGACTATTGTCCCATTCCTGCTCCCCTTTGCTGCTCCCTGACTGTGTCTAGGCAGTGGTATTGACTGTTTTCAAGCTTTGGTTTTTTAAAAATAAAAATCAGGCTGAGTTGGGGTAGACTATTACTCACTTAATACTTTTCCTCAGCAGTTAGTATTTCCCTTCTGGGAAAGAGCCAGTGTCACCTTCCCTCCTCACAGTGATCCCATCTGGAAACCAAGAACTCTGTGCCCATGTAGAGACCTGGAAGGGCCTGGAAGACTGGGTCCGGGTGCCAGGGCCCGTGCCCCCCGGGCCCCACTTGCCAGTGGCAGAGGGATTATGCACAGTCCAGGAGACCTGAGCACATGGCTATTTAGCCCAGCATTTGAAGGATATGCTGGGCCCTCTGGAGGTTTTGTGTTGAAGGCACTGATGCCTAAGGCAGAGCCATCAAGACTGTATTTCCTGAGGAGCAAAATGCCTCCCGATTGAATATGGTTCCCTCAACTTGGTCAGAGGCCCTACGGATGCCTACATGTGCCCTTCCCATCAGTGCCAAGAGACAGTGAGGCAGACCTCCTGACCCACATCTTCAGGTGACCAAGGATTGTAGAGTTCAGCGAAGCCCGCCTTAGTTACTCAGCATCTGTGAGAAGGATGGTAAGACACAGAGACGTGGATCCACCTCCTTCCGGGAGTCTGGGAGAGGGAAAAAGAAATGTATCTGAAGTTTAAATCTCACCTCTGCTGCTTCCACTATTTTGCCTTTTCTGAGTCTCGTTTCCTCACCTGTGCATTGGATATAATGAAAATTATACACCATGCGCTCCTTGGGAGGAGGGCTATGTCTGCCTCATTGCCCACCTTATTCCGGGCACCTAGCATGGTGCCTGGACCAGAGTAAGTGCTGAATAAATACCTGCTAAGTGAATGAAAACTATTGTGAATGTTAAATGCAATGATGTTGGTAAAATGCTTCATTCGGGGGTTCGTGACAGCAATGTGATGGTGGTTTTAATACTCCCTAGGGAGTAGAGTACTACTTCTATAGCGAGGTGCAGACCAGGAGGTAGCAGGCTTGGAGGGAGAATGCGGCATCTCTCAGCCGGGCTTCCAAGGTGGATCATGATGCTGAAAGACAAAGAGGTGAGTGAGCATCCTCAAGGATACTGACAGGCAGAGATGGGGGAGACTCTGACCAAACCGCAAGACTGGTAACTGGCCAAAGACAGTATTGAAACCCAGAGATTGTGACTCTCAGCTAGCATCATTTCTGGGGTGTTCAGAGGTCTTATAGTAAGTAATCTTTTACATTTTACGAACAGATTGTGCAAGCTTCACCATAAGATGCTCTTAGAATTTCAGATGGACCCTTATTTTTAGAGGCAACATCACACTGAGCATTTGACAATGACTGATTCGTTTCTTGGTTTATTTTAAAGAAGCTTAAAGGCTATAGTTGACAATCATTTGGAGACACATTTAATTCGGCATTTAATAGCTTTGACTCCACAGGCCTGAACTCATGATGAGACCAAGATGTGAGAGTCGGTGGGGCGTCTCTGTCACAGGTCTGTCCTCACCTCTTTCAGCATCTGCTTCACCACTCCAGTCACCGCTGCGGCTCAGTCCCCAAGCTTGACTAGAGTGTCATTACATTTTATTACAGCTTCCTTCTCTTGGTCATAAGCTGGTTGATTGGGAGCTGGAGGACGCCAGTAATTAAGCTCACCTGTCAGATTTGAGCTCCAGTTGGAATGAAATACATTCTCTCGCTTCCCCTTTCATTTCCCTGGATGTCAAGGCCTCCAAGTTAAGCTCCTTATGGGAACAATATCTGACCCCAAAGTGTTAGAACAGGGATTACCGAGGTGGAAATTCAGCTAAGTTACCTACTTGTCACGACTTAGAAGAGCTGTGGGTTCTCAGGCTGTTTGAGAAAACTACTCATTTGTGAGGAAATCAGAGTTCCAAACCAGAATAGCCAGGGAAGCAATTGCTGGGATCACAGCATTCAGTCGTGATAGGCATTTGTCCCCAGAGAGCAACGCATTACCAGTCCAGAGACTTTTAGGAAGAAAGTGCAAAGTCCACAAAACCTTTCCGTGCAGGCTGTGGTCTGCGGGAGGTGGTGGGTGGGGAGGGATGGCTGCCTGCCTCTTGCCTGTGGCTTAGAGGAGCCGTGGCAGATACTTGGTCCCTACTGATGGGCCACGTGAGCCAAAGGCTGGATGGAGCTTTGTTCTTGGCTCTCCGAAATTATAGTCTGCTGTACTTCAAAGGGATTCTAATGAGGACATTGGAGGCACAAGGAACTCAGCTTGGCAGATTCAGGGTTCAGTTCCACCAAGTTTGGCATTACTTGGTCTCTGACTAATGTCTCTCTCTCCCTCTCTTCCTTGCCTGTACCTAGTGAAGATCATGTCAGAGGCCTCATTATTCTCGCCTTCATTTCCCTGCCTGCCTGCCTGCCTCTGGTGTGCTCATCTCACCCAAAGTTTCACCAGTGACTCTTTTCTGAATTCTTGTCTCTCTTTCCATGCAAGGTGTGGCAGAAATAGCCTTCCTTTCTATAATGTTTACTAAAGACATTTTATGAAAACCTATCAATCCTGAACCTCTTCACTCATACAGCTCTTTCTCTCTCACTCCTGCCATATATCTTGGTGTTTTGCGTGGTGTGTTTTTTTAGGTGTGTTTCCTCACTTCCATCGACCTTTCAAACAATTCTTAGACCTTTGCCAGGGAAGAACTTACTCAGGCTTGCTGTCCAAAACTCTGTACACATTTGTCACCTCTGTGTAGCTTTTAATATTGGTGAGAATCTAGTGACTTCCATCCCACCATTACTGCTGCCTTGGTAGCTCACAACAGCTCCTTCTTTCCAATGGTACTTCTAGAACAGTCCCCAAAGTAGGAAGTTTCAGACTGTCCAATCTGGAAGGGACTTTATAAATATTCCTCACTTCGGGTAGAGTAACTGAAGCCCAGAGAGGGAAACCAACTGGCCCAAAATCACACAAGAGGCAGAGACAGTCACATAAGGCCACAGCCCTCCTGATGGCCCTTTGCCATCTGTCCTCTGAAAATTAATTTCTACATTCAAGTGCCAAAATTCAACATCCTTACTGAATAAGAATTGCAGTGCTCAATTATGGAGTATCAACTATGCATCATGCATTATGCTGTGTGCTTTTTATATGTGCCTCATCTCATTCTTACCAAGTACTTTTTGAGGTGAAATTCATTTTATAGATGAAAAAACAAACAAAAAACTGAGGCAATGGTTTGCTAGAGCTCACTGGTACTGGCTCTGGAGAGCCAGATATATGTGTCTCCTCCTAATTCCATGTTCAGTGATTCCTTCTTCATGGAACCTAGGTAGTTTGACCAAGGGCACACAGTGTAACAGAGCTGAGACTTTTACCGAGAAGTGTATGCCTTCAAAGCCTGAGCTTTCTTTTAAATCATTTTTAAAGTTTTAAAATTACAGTTGTCATATAATTAAAAATACGACATAATTAATATACATTATTATATTAGTTTCAGGTATAGAGTATAGCATAGGCAATATAATCAATAAAGCCTGAACTTCTAACCATCACCCTATACTGCTAGTCACTAAAGCCAAGTTTTCAATGACTCATTCCTTCTTAGCTGGAGATGGTGGTAGGAGAAAGCAGCTTCCTTGGGTCTGATTCATTGGATGGTGGCAGGGTGTGCGGGGCCACACCTGGTTTGCTGGAGAGCGATGTCCCGAGCATTTCCCAGACCTTACTCTGCTCCAACCCGGTAGGCTTCCTTGCTGTTTCTGCATTTTCCAATCACATCCCCAACTCAGGGCCTTTGTTGTTGCTGTTCCTACAGTCTTAAATGCTTTCCCACAGATAAACACAGAGCTTGCTCCCTCACTTCTTTCTTGTCTGCTCTTCCTTGACTAACCTATCTAAATAGCAGCTCCACAGTCTCCATACTTCCTTCAGTTTATTTTCATAGTACTTATCACTCCGGCCTTCATAGCACGCATGCATTTGCTTTTTAGTCTTTCTCTTTAGAAGAATGTAAGCTCCATGAAGGCTGGGCCTGTGTCTTATGTGTTATTATAGCTTCAGAATTTGATGGATAAGTTAATGAACCTCAGTTGTTATTCTAATCTGAGCGCCACATTTCTTACACTTGCCTTATGGGGTTGACAATTAGCTCAGATATTTACTTGTGAAGGCAAAGGGCTTTCTCCTTGCTCTCTGACCTCATGGGATCTTCAAAGTCTACAGCCATCTTCTCTCTACCCTGGAGCTTCTGCTTTCATGTTCCCACTCCCCCCCCCCCCCCAAAAAAAAACAACAAAAAACAAACCAAAAAAAAACAGGACAACACTCAACATCTGTCAATACTGATTTGCTGACAATTAAAATAATTAATCAAATATTTTTAAAAGGAAACTTTGGCTCCAAGAAGAATTGCAGTCCCATCATGGAAGGTGAATGTGGCTGTGTCATTTAAACTGACTGTTTCAGCTGATTGAGTGTGACTTTTAGAGAAGCAAATAGGAGGGGATTTAGGTAACAGCCACAAGGGGGGTGGCTACGGGAATCCCGGCTGGGTGCCTGTCCATCATTCTGACCAAGGGTTACCCTGATGCTGTGTCCCACATTTGCTGGGTCATGTAATCTCTCTCTCTCTCTCTCTCTCTCTCTCTCCCCCCCCTCCCCTCCCTTCCCCTCTCCCTCTCACTCACATACATACTTACCTTCCTTTCTCATTTCTCATTTCAAAAATCTTACATGTATATTGTAGAAAATTTAAAATATATGGATAGGATACAAGGATAGTTGAAAATTACTTATAATCATACCTCTGAGATAACAATTGTGAATATTTTGGTTAGTTTTCTTTTAGTCTTTTTTTTCCTACTAATTTAGTTCTTTGTATTTTCTGACCTCCATTAAATAAATAAACTTAATACATCATGGATAACCTCCCATGTGATAAAATATGTTTATACGAAGTCACTTTTACTAGCTGGAGAGTATTAAGTTGTCTGCAGGTACCATAATTTATTTAACCCATCCCTGACGGTTGGACAGTCATGTTGTTTCCACTGTAGATTATCACAGACAGCACTGTGATGAAATTTTTCTTGAAAAGTTTACTTTTCTTTTTTAATTAAAAATTTTTTTCAGTTACAATTTACGTTCAATATTATTTTGTATTTATTTCAGGTGTACAGCATAGTGGTTAGACAATCATATACTTTATAGTGTTCCACCCTGATATTTCCAGTACCCACCTGGCACCATTCAGTTGTTACAATATTATTAACTATATTTCCTATGCTGTGCTTTAAATCCTCGTGACTGTTTTGTAACTACCAATCTGTACTTCTCAGAACCTTGTGATGGACCTTTTGTTGGTACTTCTTAGGCAAACAGTGATTATTCCATGTCATTAACTTCAATGATTATAACTTAATGCTATGGAGTGAATGTTTGTGCTCCTCCCATGGAAGGTGGGCCTTTGGAAGATAGTTAGGTTTAGATGAGGTCATGAGGGTGGAGCCCCCATGGTGGCATTAGTGTCCTTATAAGGAGATCTCCGCCCCCCCCATCCCCCATGTGAGGATACAATCAGAAGACAACCATTTATGAACCAGAAGGAAGACCATCACCAAGAGCCCCGTCATGCTGGCACTCAGCCTTCAGAACTGAGAGAAATATTGTTTAAGCCACCCAGTCTGTGGTATTCTGTTATAGCAACCACTTCTGAGTCCCCACATATACCTACTAGAACGGGACCTATATGGCAGCCATGATCTGACCTCTGGGCCTTTGTATATTCTGTTCCCTCTGTCTGGATAGCCCTTTCTACACTTTTTCACCTCTTTATTATTGATTCTTCCCCCCAACCCAAGTCATACATTTCTGTGCACTTTAATATTTCTGAAATGAGGATGAATCTTACAACCAGTGTGTGTATTTGTGGTGATAGTGAGTCACAGACTTGAAGCAATACCATGACTCCTCTTCATCCATCAAGGCTCAGCACAGGCTTCTGGGTTTAGGTTCCCTCCTCTGGGTTGTCACAGCCTGGGCCCGCCCTCTGTTGCACCATGCACGCTGTACTGAACCTGCCTGCTCATTTGTCTCCTGCTGCACAAGGACCTCCTTGAGAACAGCAAGAATGTACTTTTTTTTTCCTGCATCTCCAGCTCTCAGCAGCTCAGTAGCCTGGGATCCAGGACAGGTGCCGAGGGCAGGTGATAGGTAAGGAGCTGTCCCTGGTTGTTGCCTGTTCTCATTGAACAGGTAAATGGAGTTATTTTTCATTACAGGCCCATGTTGGTCTCCTTTACAGAGCCCCTGTAAGTGGGTCGAGCCTTTCACCTGCCCTACCTTTGAGGTTAATGCCAATTCCAGGCCCTGGTGGATGTATTTATTTGCTTTGAGGGAGGGCTGGGAGAAAGCTTGGCAGGAGGAGGTTTAGGTAATTTGTGTCCACGTGGTTGTAGAGAGCTTCCAGGAAACCACATTACCAGCCTAGGAATTGTTTTCACTGTGCTTCAGAGTGACACTCAAGAGTCAGGGGAAATGCTTGAATTTCAGCTCCACAAAAGGGCCTGCTAGAGAGGTCACCTTTTCCCTCTGTCCCTCTCACCCAGCCAGACACAGTGATCATGAATGAAGTTGGTCCTTTGAGCCTTGCAGTGCCCCCACCTCCCAATTTCTCCCCCTCCTCCACTCCCTTCTGGGTCTTTGTCTTTGTTCTGAGTTCATCTTCCCTTATCTGCCTCTGCATGACTTTTTGCCTTGTTTTTTACTAACTCTAACTCCAGAAAGAATACAGTTCTTGTCACATGGGAATAGACACTGCACAAACTTGGGAAAAGGAAGATAGTCCCTTTTTGGCTAGGGCCTTCACGTGGGAGGCAGCTGATTCTTGAAGGATGGGTAGGATTGAGATATTGAAGAAGAGGTAGAGGAAGGGAAGTCATTACAAGCTTAAGCAGAAGTAAGACATGGTCAGGAAGGTGAGGACTGAGGCTGAAGCAAACATTTATGTATAAAATTTATAAAGTACCTTAATATGCAGCCACTTGTAATGAGGGTAAACCAGTTGTCCCCCAGGTCTCTGGTTTTCTAGCTCATATGTCTATGTGGGCTCTTCTTACTTTTACCCCTAAGACAACCCAGTCTTCAAACTCAGTATCTCTCCAAGATCAAAGAAAAAGAATCCATAATCATAAATTGTTGGTACCCAAGTTAGACTTCACTGGATATTTTGTAGGGGGTATGGGAGAATGAACTTACCTATCTTGTATACTTCATCACAAACAACTGAAAATATCCATTAGACATTTCCCCCCAAAGTCTTCCTTAGCCACACTATGGTATGAGGAGGTGTTGCTTCCTCCTTCCCTCACTCTCTTGCTGGCCCTTTTTTATCTCTTGGATTCATCCCTATGGACTTTATTTTTTTAAATATTTTTATTGATTTCAGAGAGGAAGGGAGAGGGCTAGAGAATTAGAAACATCAGCAATGAGAATCATTGATCAGCTGCCTCCTACACACTGCACACTGGGGATGGAGCCTACAACTCAGGCATGTGCCCCTACTGGGAATTGAACTGTGACCTCCTTTTTTCATAGGTAGATGCTCAACCACCAAGCCAGGTCGGCTGGGTCCTGTGGATTTTATATTCCTCACCCTTAATCAGCCAACTCTTATCATTCAGCTTACGTAATACAAATCCATAATCTTAATCACCAGCTCTCCAGCCCCCAGCATTTTCTTGATCTTAGCCCTTGGGATGTACCCTCCTGCAAGTGGTTTATTTCGCTATATTTCCAAACAAATGCAGTACCTCCCCAAGAGCAATTCTAGTGGCTGATACAGTCTCTCTTTCTTGTTGCATGTATATTTTCTCATTCAGACCTCCACAACAGCTCCTCTATTATCTTCATTTTATAGATTAGACAACTGAAAATAAGAGAGGTTTGCCCAAGTCACACAGCAGCTAGGATGGCAGAGATGAGACCTGAACTCTGTCACTGTTTAAAAATGTGTCAGAGCCGCCTCCCATGCATGGAGTGTGAGGAGGGTAATTTTGATCTAGACATGTAGATTGGGATGTATATTCGTTTTCTAGGGCTGCCACTAAAAAAAAACCCACAACAACACTGTAAGTGGGTGGTGTAAAACAATAGGAATTTATTCTCTCATAGTTCTGGAGCAGTGGTTCCCAAACTTATTTGGCCTACCGCCCCCTTTCCAGAAAAAATATTACTCAACGCCCCCTGGAAATTAATTTTTTTATTTTAATAGCAATTAAACAGAAAGATATATGTATTAATGTTTCTACCTTTTTCGTAAAATATAGTAAAGAAAGGTGTAAATTAGAAACATTGAAGTTTGAGATTATGAAACTATTGAACTCAGAATAGAAAGGTAATACAAAAAAAGTTAAAACAAATGCACCTGTGGCCATCACCGCCCCCCCTGGATCGCTGCAGCGCCCACCAGGGGGCGGTAGCGCTCACTTTGGGAATCACTGTTCTGGAGGATAAGGGTCCAAAATCCAGATGCCAGCAGGGTTGGTTCCTTCCGGAGGGTCTGAGGGAGACTCTATCTCATGCCTCTTGCCTCTCTCCTCCCTTCTGGTGGTTGCTGGCAGTTCCTGACATTGCTTGGCTGTAGACCCATTACTTTAATCTTCATCGTCATTTTCACCAAGTATTCTTCGCTGTGTGTCTATGAGTCTTCACGTGGCCTAGTTACAAGAACACCAGTCATTGGATTTAGGATGCACCCTAATCCATTACAAACTCATCTTAACTAAACACATCTGCAGAGACCCCATTTCCAAATAAAGTCACATTCTGAGGCCCCAGGAGGACATGAATTTTTGGGAGACACCATTCAACCCAGGACGGGACCAGCTCATGAAGGTAGTGCCAAGGAATTTAAATTTTGGTCAAGGAACCACATGTAGGGCTTTTAGGAGAAGGATAGTAGGATCCAACCAAAAATGCCCCCTCGGTTCTGACTGGTTCCCTGTGCTTTCTCTCCAGCCACAGCTCCCTGTCCTCATTGCTCTGTTAAGGGCTTCCATCAGTGTTTTCTGAGGGTAGCAGCCTTTTCTTCCTTTTGGAAACTTTGGAAACTGTACCTGCCTCCATTGCGCCTTGAGCTGATCAGTATGCCGCATGAAAGTATGTAAAGCCTGATGCATTAGTCACAACAAATCTGCTCCCGCCGGGAGTCGAGAAGACAGACAGGGCGCCAGTTTCTCTTTGGTGAGCACAGTTTGCTCTCCCCTCATGTCATTTACACTTGGCCTCTGCCTCGGACTCATGCCCAGAGTCCCTTTCCTGAATTGTCCCTGGTGTAGGAAGAGCTGCCAAGTCCTGGCGAGGACAGGGGCCAGGGGCTGAGGGAGGGTAGACGGTCAGACTGGGAGGGGCCTCTGGGCCAGGCTGCTCCACGGGCAAGACCCTGATGCCCAGTGAACACTGCACCAGCCGGAAGCAGTGAAAAGTCCTGGGTGACCACCTCAGCGCCCCCCTCTGACCCACCTCCAGCAAACACTGGGCTATTTTGATGTTGCTTTGAAGCTGGGAGAGCCCTGGAACTTTGGGCCTGCTCAGGGGGCGGAAGCCACAGGCTCCATCGGCTTTGTGGTTTTGCCAAACCCTTGACTAGCCTCCAAGGGAGCGGTTTTTGGAGAGACACACTTGGCTTCAGTGAGTGCGTGGAGGCCTAAGGCTTCTATTTATTTTGAACAGGGATAGTCAAGCAGCCCAGCAGGATGTCTCCATACTGGGCCCAGCATGATGTCTTCAGATTCTGGGGCTGTAGGTTGGGTGACGAGAAGAGAGCTTGAATTCCTGAATCGGATGGTTCACCTCCTCTGCTTCTTGTTAGCTGTGTGATCTCAAGTAAGCTGCTTGACCTCCTTGAACCTTCGTTTTTTTCAGCTATAAAATAAAGTGGGTAATTCCTGGCCCTTAGAGGGTTAAGCATGAACTGAGAGGATTTATGAAAAAGTGCTTTGTAGGCTGTGGTGTGTAATGGGAAGGTATAATGAAAAAATGTGTAAACACAGTAATAGTTTACATTTATTGGAGGTGTGGTATGTGTTAGTCATTGTTCTGAATACTTTTCATGGATTGTCTTATTTAACCTGCACAATAGCCCTAGGAGTTGACACTGTTGTTATCTCTATTTCATAGATGAGGAAACTGTGGCTTACAAATTTTAAGTAATTTGCCTGGCCAGTATGGCTCAGTGGTTGAGTGTCAGTCCATGAACCAAGAGGTCACTGGTTGGATTCCTGGTCAGGGCACATGCCCAGGTTGTGGATACCTACCTCATGGGCATGCAGAAGGCAGCCAATCAATGTTTCTTATCAATGTTTCTATCTCTATATTCCTCTTCCTTCCTCTCTTTCTCTCAAAGTCAATAAAAACATATTTAAAAAAAGAAGAATTTAAATATTTTGCTAAAGCTCTAACAGCACATTGGTTGTGAAGGCTATCAGACTTCAGAGCTTGCAGACTTACTCCCCAGTCTACACTACCTCTCTCAATGCAATAATAATAATTTTAAAACTCCAGTCTTTGACAAAACCTCAATATATATATTGTCTCTAATCCTCACAGCAGCCTTTTTATGTAATATTACCACCTCAACTTTATAAAAAATGAAGTTTAGATTATTTGAGCACCTATTATTCTATTTATTGAGTACCTACTATTTATTGAGCATCTACTATTCTATTGAAGGCTCTGGGGACATACAGTGAACAAGATGGGGGAGAGGTATTTCCTGCTTTCATAGAATTTATATTTTAGTGCCAGAGAGACAGGTGTTGAAATACATAAACACAATAATTTCAAATCATGGTGAGGGCGATGGAGGAAATAAACCGGGTGAAGTGACAGAGTGACAGGTGGTCAGGGAAGGCCATTCGGAGGAGAGGCCCTGGGAGCTGCGATTTGAATGGTAAAAAGGAGGCAGTTGTGTGAAATGCCTGAGGAGGCACTTTCTCAGGTGGGGAACAGCAGAGGTCTCTGAGGAATAGAGAGGGTGGGAGGAGCTGGAGCGAGGGAAGCTCAGGCGGTGAGAGGAAGGGGGGTGCAGGGTCAGGGGGGCAGGGGGGCAGGAGACAGTGGCCGTGGTGAAAAGGGGGGGACTGTTGTAAGAGACAGTGTGGGACAGGGACCATTCTGGCCGAGGCCGATTCCTGGGGTGACTGTGCTGCTGTGTCATTGGCTGTGACATTGGTGTCTAGTGAGGGATGAAGGTGGAGGAAAGGCTCAGGCAGGGCAGGGCGGGTTGGTGGGTGGCCTCCTTGACGGGTGGGCTCAGGCTTGGAGCCTGTGAAGCCCTCTCCTATTTTGCTGCAGGGAAAGCAGGCAGCAGACCTGGGGGCTTCGGGGTGCCCTCCGCACCCACAGGGGCTGGTCGTCACCCTCTGGTACACCAGGGATTGGCGTGGTAATCACCCCGTGACCAGGCCCGAGGCTGCCAAGGTGGGAGCCAAGGCCTCCCCATGGAGGCAGAGCGGCCTCATCTGCCCACTCTCCCGTGCGCCCAGGAGACTGGCTTTAATTTATTACCCGCGTGGGGGTTTTGTCAGGACCCCACCATCTACAGAGCATTGCTGGTGAATGAACCTAATAAGCTTTTCCCCTCTTGAGAGGAAGAAGGGGCTCTTGTGTTGTTGGTCAGAATGAAACCATAGAACCCTGAACCTGGAAGATGCCTTAGAGACAAACCTGTCCAGCACTCTCATGGATAAGAATGGGCTACGCTTGGGTATTATTTTAACTTAGTGTTACAACAATGGTTGGTGAAGATCTTCCTGGGGGAAAAGAAAACAAAAACAAAAACCCACACTTTTCCTCACTTGGTAAGCAGAGTAAATGGACTCTGATTGCAGAGTCTGGCCCCAGAGCAGAGAGGAGCTTCCGGGGTCGGAAAGGGGCTGGTTCCCACCTCGGGTACCAACTGGCTGTGTTTTGGGGCAAGTCAATAAACGTGTCTGATTCCTGTTTCCTGCTTTGTAAAATGTAGATAATAATGGTTACCTACCTCATGGGGGCAGACTGAATAAAATCGTATCTATAAAGTGCTCACCACACAGTGAGTATTGAATAAAGGGTGCCTGCTGCTACCATTCGGGGGGTACAGATGCAGAGGTTACAGATGAGCAGTGATGTAGAGTGAGACAGAATGCACAGTGGTGGCAAGATGGTCTACCAGTGTTGCCCTGAGCTCAGGCCTCCGTAACATAACATCCCCCAGAGTTGCTTTTATTCATCTTCTTCCACCCTCCCGGGGGGTGGCAGAGGGGAATAAAAAGTCTGTGATCTTCTCACTTGTCTCCATTGCCTGAAAGGTAATATCTAGGAGGAAAACATTCCCTATAACAGTGATGGCGAACCTTTTGAGCTCGGTGTGTCAGCATTTTGAAAAACCCTAACTTAACTCTGGTGCCGTGTCACATATAGAAATTTTTTGATATTTGCAACCATAGTAGAACAAAGATTTATATTTTTGATATTTATTTTATATATTTAAATGCCATTTAACAAAGAAAAATCAACCAAAAAAATGAATTCGCGTGTCACCTCTGACACGCGTGTCATAGGTTTGCCATCACTGCCCTATAAAGTGAGAGTTCCAGTATACGAATTAGAGTTTTAGAACAGAGTTTTGTCTGTATTTCATTTCACAAGCAGCCCCAGCACATCTACCAGTGTGTGAGCCGAGGCACGGCTCCTCGGGGAGACAGGCTGGAGAGAGGTACCCAGCCTAAGCCAGCTGTGCGAGGGCCCATCCTTTGTCCCATCCCAGGGCAATACAGTAGATTTGTGCTTATGACAGCTCATCTTATCCCACCAGCACCACAGATGGCTTCAGCTGAAATCATCATTGGACGGTGCTGTTATGAGTCTCTTCCCTCCTGGCCTGGGGACATGCAGGATCCTGGAAGAGATCAAAGACCCAAGCACAGAAGTTATTGACTCACAAGCTCTGAGAACTGACCATCCACTGGTGACTAAGCTTTGACTCGTCTATTTGATGGGTTCCGAAAGGGCCTGGCCACATCTTGTTTCTTTCCTCTCTCAGAATGCAGTCCTCATGTTCATGTTATGAAAACAGCATCTTTTCAAAATAAAATTGGAGGATTCAGGGAGAAGAATTGAGAGTCCTTTCCAAGAAGGAATTAAGCTGAGAGAACCAAATCCTGCCCAATATCCCAGGTTAAAAAGAACCAGTTATGAACTACAGTGCAGTTGACTTTGGCCCTGCGATCTATAGGGAAAACTAGGGGCGCAGGGAATAGTAACAAATCAGCAGTACAAGCAATGTTTGCTCGTGAGCTCTTACAGTCATGTATGAAAATAAGTAATTCCGTCCCAGGATCCTATCATGTTTGCTTCGTGCCCCAAGGTGTGGAGTTTGGAAACATGCCAGTGCTTGTGGTTCTTCCACTTTGGGGAATTAAGAAAAGGAAACCCCCTTGGGAGTACTATTTCTTGGAAACCTGTTACTCACCTGAGCCCTGTGTTCAGATGGAGGCTGAGTCTGAAAGGGCTTGTGGAGAAACTGAGCCGGGGGAGCTGCTCCATCTGTGTCAAAGCCCAGAGCCAATGCTGGTGTCTCTATTCAGACTTCCCAAGGTGAGGGAAGTCCAGGGGGCATTCGGTCTTTGGGGAGTCATTTATTCATTTATCTTTTTATTGAGCATCTACTATACACCAGGCACTGTTTTAACCCCTGTGAAATAAGAATAGCAAGGTGTCTGTTGTCATGGAATTTACCTTCTTTTGGGAAGATACTGCAGATAAAACACCAGTCAACAAATGCATTCATACATTTATTTCAGAGACTGGCAGGTGCTATGAAGAAAGCAAAGGGGGTGATGTGTTTGAGAATGGCTGGGGGCGGCGTTAGATGAGGAGCTTAATGAAGATTGCTCTGAGGAGGCAGCACCAACCACATGAAGAGCAGGGATGGGTGCCTGAGCCGGGCAGTGGTATTGCCAACTCAAAGACTCCGGGTGGGGACAGCCTTGGCTCATTCAATGAACAGCAATGGCTGTTGTCACTGGAGCCTCTGAATTAGTGACTCCTTTCAGCTTCATACCTGACGTTCTCTAACCCCAGCTGGATCAGATGGTCATCTCCTGGACGTAGGGTAGGAAGGCGTGTCTAGAACTGCTTTGGAGACAAGCAGAAATAACTGATTAGAGGACTAATGCTACCCTCCTTCTCACCTCCACATCATACTCTGTTTGTTATCTCCTTGTCAAGCTCTGTTATCTTCCTGTTTTCTCTAGGGGAGTCTACTTCTCTTCATGTCCCTTACCTTCACCCTGGTCAAGGCTACCAGCATCTCTCCCCAGGTCTACTGAAGAAGCTCTGAACCAGATTTCTCCCACATGACCTGCTCATCTCCGGTCCATGCCTCACACTGTTTTCAGAATAATCTTTTAAAACCTCAAATCTGATCATGTCTCACACGCCTCTCAGTGCTTTTCCATGATTCCCCATTGCTCTCAGGATAAGGACCCAAATCCCTACAATGACATATAAAGCTGTATCTAGACAGACCCCCTATTTCTTTTTTCGCCTTGTTCCTAGCCATTTGTGTTTTCACTTTCTATGCTCTGGCTACCCAGGCTCTTTTTTTTTTTTTTTTTAGTTCCTCCAATGTTCTGAACTAGTTCTGGCCCCAGGGCCTTTGCACATCCTCATCCTCAGTGGCTCCCAATCTGTTCTCTTTCCATGTACCTTGGCCTTGGAAACTTCTACTCAGGTCTCAACACAGCTGTTACTTTACCAGGGATATCTTTCTCATTCTTCAACACTATAGTACTATAAAGGGATTTTTATTTCCCAATACTGCTTCCTATTTTTTTTTCATACCTCTCAGAACAATTGAGCAGAAATAAGCTAATAAGAGATGACAAGGAAGCACCCGTTAGACTATGTTCGGTCCAAAGAATAAAGTGGAGCCCTGGTTGGTTTGGCTCAGTGGTTGGAGCGTCAGCCTGTGGACCGAAGGGTCTTGTGTTTGATTCCCAGTCACAGGCACATACCTCTGTTGAAGGTTCGATCCCCAGCCTGGGGTAGGGCTTGTGCAGGAGGCAACCAGTCGGCGTGTCTCTCTGATATTGATGTTTCTCTTTCTCTCCCCCCTCTCCCCTCCCTTCCACTCTGTCTGAAAATCAATGGGAAAAAATATCCTGGGGTGAGGATTAAAGAATAAAATAGAAGTGCTTTGTAATGAGTTTTTTCATTCCTGGAGTTCTCCACTTTTTAGAACAGGTTGGTGAAATAAGGCAGACCTCTGGGGCCTGAGGGGAAGCCACCATGACGTGTCCTTGCTGCACTAGTCCATGAGCTCCAGAGGCAGGAACCACGGCTGTCTTGCTTATTACTGTGTCCTCAGCCCTCGGAAAGTGTCTGGAGCACAGTAGACACTTGATATGTATGCGTGGAAGCAATGAATGCTCACAACGACCTTGAATCTTAAATGTTCCACTTGAATGTGCTACTTGCTTTCAACAAAAAGGAAACACAGGAGACAGTCTGTATTTTCTGTTCCATTTCTCTACCCTATAGAGACGGTGATTGATATCTGGAGTTCAAGAGTAAGCAGAGTGAGCAGGAATTCTGGCAGATGAACAACCTGCTTAGGAAGTCTGTTCTTGCCTCGGACTATCAGAACAGTGTTATTTTCTTTGGCTCTAAGGAGTCGAAGACTGTGTGTACTCAGGGAAATGGTATAGACCCACGGTGTGGAGTCGGGGCCAGGGGTGAGACTCAAATAATAATCAAGTGAAAGAGGGTTGTGTGAAGCCTGGAGGGGGACATTGCCTTTCTCAGCAGCCGAGGAACTGGAACATTTCCCCTTGTGTCAATGTGGAAGTGAATGAATTAAGCTCCGTTTTATGCCGTGCCTGGAAAAATACCAATGCCGTACTCGCATCGTTTCTGAAAGCAATCCCCAAATGCCACTCAGTCTCAGCTCTACGAGAGACTGTTACAGGGGAAAAATGAGTCAACATTCACAGACTATGGGAAATATCCCTGGAGTGGAAAAAGATTACAGCCATGGATTTTTGCTTTTCTGAGGTTACATACCCTTTTGAAAATCCGACAAAAGCAATGGACCCTTTCCCTGCTCTGTGCCCCTTCTCCATCTGCAAAATGCATATTCATGTAACATTTTCCCACCCATGGGGATCCCTGAAGGGGCATAGCCTCAGGTTAAAAATTCCAGTTAGTGGGTCTGATTGGAAATTGAACAGAAATAAGCTAATAAGAGGTGACAAGGAAGCACAAGTTAGATAATGTTCAGTCTAAAGAATCTATATATATAAAATTCTAATATGCAAAGTGTCCCCTCGGGAATTTGACTGACCAGGAGTTTGAATGTTCACTATGATGTGCGCTGACCACCAGAGGGCAGTGCGGAATGAAGGAAGGCCCTGGCCAGCAGCCGGCAGCCAGGGAAGGGGGGTCCTGGTCAGCAGCTGCTAAGGATCCTACCCAGGCACGAATTTCGTGCACTGGGCCTCTAGGAAAATAGAAGTGCTTTGTAATTAGGTTTTTTTTTTTTATTCCTGAAGTTCTTCACTTTTTAGAACAGGTTCGTTGGCACAGGGTGATCATGTGCACCAGAATGAAATAAGGCAGACCTCTGGGGCCTAAGGGGAAGCCACTCTGAGCATCTCCTGGGGTTTAGCCTCCCATGGTGATCCATCCACTAAAAGGTGAGCACTAGAAGGCCAGGGTTGTACTCTGTCATGTTCACCACTGGTCCCCAGTGTCTACTCCTGGTTGGCACTTAGTACATGCTCAATAAGCACTTGTTGACTGAATGAATGAGTCATTCCTAAGTTGCCCCAGTTCATTCTGTCTTCCTCTCCTTTACTTTGTTCTGAATTTATCAGATGACTTAGTTTTGATGTATTTGTTCAAGAAATATTTATTTGCATATCCCCCAGCCTCTGGTGGGTCCTAATTGTTCTCTAGGCATAGAGTGATGTGAGACTGCAGATGCTCTGGGCTCATGGCCCCTGGGTGGAGTCTCAGTTCTGCTGGTCAGGAGTGATGAAAACTGTAAAATGGGTGTAAGAATTAAATAAGGTCACGCAGTTAAAGCACTTTGCACGCTTGACACACAGCTGTGTGTGGTTTTAATAAGTGGCAGTCATTTTTATTATTACCTGGCTCCTCTGCCGAAGGTTTATTGGTTCCTTTGGGGTCCTCTTCACTTTCGGATCCCATAGTTCTGAACCTCAGAAACTAGTTGTTGCTCTTGATACAGCAGGTAAAGTGTAGCCTTTTCAAAGTCGCAGAATATGAATCGTGGCTGTATTTAAGGGTAGAAATATTATTAATCTTCCCCCTTTCTGTTTTTCCATATTTTAATTTTAATTAATAAGCAAATAGTACTTTCAAATGTAAAAAGTGCTGTATAAGAAAGAATGTTATCATTAAAATGTGTTTATTCAATTTTACAAAATTTAGAGGTGGAAAACAAGAATATTTTATTGTCTCTGGTCTGTAGAATCAGCTCGAGAACTTAATTTGTCCACTATGTTTTCCAAATAAAAATGCCCAAACACAAGCACTAAGAAAGCAGGGGTGCTTTCCTGAGTAGACACGGGTATGTTGTTCAGTTTAGTAGATGTAGGGTTGAGAACTTGGACTGCTGGCTTTGTATCCAAGCTCTACCACTATCCAGCCTCATAGGTAACTTTGGGTAAACTGCTCAACCTCTTTAAGCCTCGGTTTTCTCAGTAAAATGGGAGAGACCAAGGGAGAAATTTTTCCTTATAGATTGTTGTGGGAATGAATATCAAATACTTCACTTGTAAGAGTGAGTCTTTAACTTGTTCTTTTTTCTTTCTTTTTTTTTCAAATAGCATCAGTGACATCACCATCCTTTACATTACATGTGTGTGCATTTTGCATGTATGTGTATAGAAATGTCTTCACTTTGATATTTAATTAAGCAAACTGATCGTAGCCAAACCAGAACTTTTGATTTCTTAAACCATCTCGCCATCTGCTTCCCCTGTAGTCTCCTGCATTTCCATAAGTGGCATCCATATTCACCCACTTGTTTAAGCAGAAGCCTTAGGGTCCCTCTTTCCTCTCTTTGCTTCACATCCCACATTCCACTTGACAACTCAGCTGACGTGTCTCATAATCAGTCTCTTTTCACCATAGCATGTCCACCATCCCAGATCCATCCACCATCCTCACTCCCGTGTGAATGTAATAGCGCCAGCTCACCTCCCGGCGCTACCCTGGACCCTACATCCATTTCCCCGTGGAGCCAGGGTAATAGAGGACAAGTGTGCCCCAGGTCGGGCCACTTCCTTGCTCAGAACTTACCTCACCCTCCTCGGCTTCCTATAATACTGAGAATAGAACCCAAATGGCTCACTGGCCTTCGTTCAGATCTCTCTACTAGGGGATAAGCAAGCTTCTTAGGTTTTGTGGGCCACATAGGAGTCCGTCACCTTCTTCTCCTTCTTTGCTTTTATCTTTGTCTCTGTCTCTATCTCTATCCCTGTTTCCTCCTCCTTCTAACCCTTTAAGAATGTAATAACTATTCTTGTTCATGGGCTTACAAAGACAGGCAGGGCTGGAGTTTGCCCATCCTCACTCTACAAGAGCTGGCCTTGACCTTTCTCTCCAGCCCATCTCTCACCCCCACCCCCACCCATCTTGCCCATTCTGCTCTAGCCTCAGGGGCCTTCTTGCTGTCCTTGAGCACACTGGCCACCTTCTGCTCAGGGCCTGTGCACCCTGTCCCTCTGTCCTAACACTGTTCCCTCTGGTCTGCTTCATGGCTCTCTTCCTTCTTTGTTTGAGTCTCTGCTTGCTGCTGCCTCTTTGGAGGAGCCTCTCCCATCAGTCCCTCTAGAGTGCTTGTCCCCTCCCTCCAAGGCACACTCTGCCCTCACCTGGCTGTACTTCTTTTTTGTGGTTTTGATTATATCTTTGTTTGTTTGTTAGTTCTGCTGCCCTAGAATGTAAGCTCCTTGGCGGCAGGCTTTGTCAGTTTGTTCAGCTCTCTCTCCCTCCCCAGCATTCAGAAAAGAATCTGATACTTAGTGGTCATTCAAAAAATATTTGTTGCATAAATTAATGAATGTAAGAACTGTTCTACCCTGTAGCTAGATAGCTTTCAACCCCTGCAGTATCACTCATTTGCAACAAGGTGGCCCTCTTTTTAAATGCTCAGCCCTGTTGGCTCTGTCTCATAAAGAGGGATTGGATGAAGGCGCCAAGCTGTGCTCTGGGTGACAGTGATGACTGTGAGAATCCACTTCCATGTGCTGTCGGGTCTGAAGGATGAATCCGGGGGAGAACATGGGGGTGGAGAGGAGGGCCAAAGCCAGGCTTTGAAGTGAAGGGAACTGTCCAGCTCTCAGGAAGCTGATGTCACTAGAGCATCCCTGGATGATAAGTGCTCAGCAGAGCCAATGTCTGATGTCTCTTGGGGAGAGAGAAGCATCTCTCAGAGGCAGAGGAAGAACACTGAGATAAAGTGTCCTTCCCAGGAACGCAAGCCAAGCCCAGCCTGCAAACCAGTTAGTGCCGACATTGAAGGGAGAATGCTTATCAGGCCTAGAGGGGATATGATGGAAAAATCTGGTATTTCTGGAGCCACTGTGACTCCCAGCCCCAGGGACAAATCCCCCAGAATCTGAGTCTTCAAGCCTCTTGGGAATGGCAAGCTAGAGGGGTGCATCCAGAGCAGTCAGGTATGCCCTCCTCCCACCCTGTCTTGCTCCAGAAGCCTCGGGATGGCCTCTTGGGAATGGCAAGCTAGAGGGGTGCATCCGGAGCAGTCAGGTATATCCTCCTCCTCCCACCCTGTCTTGCTCCAGAAGCCTCGGGATAAATGGACTTGGATCTGGGTCCTTGCAAGACAGGCTGAGCCCTTTCTTGGGGCCATTGTAGGAGGCTACTTGGGGGTGGGCTGAAAGGGGGGGTCCTGTGGAGGACTCCAGGGGGACTTAGCACCATATACCCATGAGTTCTGGCTCCGGGTCAGACAGTGAGCCTTGGATTGGGCAGTGAGCCTAGTTGTAAACTGACTCATACACCAGCAGGGACTGGATCAGCCCAGACTCAGGAGCCAGGTCAGGGAGTGAAAGGCTAAAGGAATCTCTTCATTGAATGCCACTTAGGATAGAAACTGGTGGGTACACAACAGGGGAGGCTTCAGATTGGGGAATATTATGTCCAAGATCATGAGTCTAGCTCTTGAGTTTAGAAAATAAGACAGCTATGTAACATGAGGGAAAAATACAGTGATAGTATCAATCAAACTGTCCTTGGAGCCTTGCTCCAGGAGCCCAAGGCAGGCGCTCAGGTGATCTGGGATTGGACAGTGGGTCAGCTGTGTGACTTTGGACTGGTCACCTGACCTTTCCTGCTGCAGTGTTTTCACTTGTACAATGCTAGTGGGAAATCTTGACTTTTTCCTCTCATTGAGTTCTTAGGACCAAATGACAGAATAAAGGAAGTCTTTGCAGAGTTAAAAAGCCTCTAGTCATGTGTAACTTGATCCCTAATCAACTCATATAAAAAAACAGTGATACTGATAGGAACAATAAGCATGTGTGAGCACTGCCCGTGTGCCAGACGCCATGACCAGTGCTTGTATGTGGGTCTCACGTGGGTCTCGGAGCAACCTAGCGAGAGAGGCACTCATAATCCCCATGAGCAGACGATGTTGTAGGGCCCAAAGAAGTGAAATAACTTGACCCAGGTCAAAACAGACTCAGCACTCTCTCTCCCCTGCAGACAGGTTCAGTCCCCACCAACTGCAGAGATGCTGCGGGGCCTTGACTCTGCCTGCTCTTCACCAAGTCCAAGAGCCAGCGGTTCCCATGGGGACGATGACTCCCCACCAATCGGGGAAGCAGAGAGAGGCCAGGAGTAAGTGCTCCTGCACACTATGGAGAGCAGGCACGTGAGGTGGAACATTTCTCTCCAGGCCGGACCGCCCTCGCAGCAGTTGAGTGGGTCTTGGAAAAACATTTCCTTGAGGAAGCAGAGGCAGGGAGGCAGTCTCGGAAGGGCAGGCTGTCATTTTCCATCTTTGCATCCGGAAGAAGAGGAACAGCAGCGGGCGCTCCCTCTTGACCGCCCCTTCTTCAGGGCAGCACTTGGGCCTGCAGCCCAGGCCTGTTTGCTTGGCTTGGCCTGCGTAATATTACCCCTTAAGTGGAGTTTGGTGAGTTTGAAAGGGCTCCGGGGTGCCCCTCCCTGAGGATATCTCAGGAGCCTTTTCAGATGGACCCTGTTGGCAAAAAGATATGAAAACAGGTAGAAGAGGAATTATTGAAAGAACTGTGGCTTTTGCCCTAAACAAGAGAAGCCTGGGCACTGGCAAGTATCTGAAGGACTGGCTCACTGAGGCCTCCAGGAGGTGGGGGGAGGAATGGCAGGGGATGGTGTAAGGAAACAGAGAACTCACAGAAATGCAGTGTAACAGCCAGAAGCTTTTAGAAGGGGAAAGACTGCCTTGGGGACAGTAAGCTGGCCATCAAACAGATCGGGTGACCCTCTTGACTGGGGCCTTGCTCAGGTGGGGACCTGTGCCTGGAAGGAAGAGAACTTGGGGCTCACTATGGCCTGCACAGCCCTGAGAGTCTGTGGTTGTGTGAAGAGGGAGGGTGGGGAATGGGATGGAAGGGGGTGGAAATAGCGTGGCGGATTCACTGCAGACCTGGGCCATGCTGGCCTCTCCCCACCCCCACGCTGGACCTCAGGTTGCCCCCCCTGTTATGTCGTGGTCCTAATGCCCTGGGACCACCAGACCTCACTGTTATTCCTACTTCCCAGAATAACTACCCTCTGTGCCTGCTGGTTGCCGGGTGACACTAGTAGACAATGGGCCAGATGACTTATGCTGGGGCCGACTGTGTGACCTTTCTCAGGTAACATCTGTGTACAAAGCTTTTGCCCCCAGAGCAGTGGTTCTCAGTCTTTAGTTGGCATCAGCGTGAGCTGCAGGGCTTGTAAAAACGCAGACTGGTGGGACCCGCCGGAGTTTCTCATTCAGTCGGTCTGGGGTGGTGTCTGAGATTTTGCACATCTAACAAGTTCTCAGGTATTAGTGATGATGTTGGTCCAAGGACCACGCTTTGAGAACCACTGCTCTAGAAGACCTAAGTCCAAGGCTATAGATTCAGACAAATCCATGTTAGAATCCCAGCTGCCCCACTTGTGAGCTGTGTGATGACTGGCAGTGTACCTAACACCTCTGTGCTTTCGTTACCTGTTCTGTAAAATGGTAACGGTACTATTTTAAAAGGGTATTGTGAGAATTGAAATTGATGATGTGGTGATTTATATAAAGAGCTTAGACAGTGTCTGGGACAAGTTAAGTATGCAAATATTCAAATATTAGCAATTTTCATTATCATAGTAAAGGATGGGTATTTCAGACACCCCTTGTCCCCCTCCATAGGATAGTGGTGCCCGGGCAGAGAAGGGTATGCATTCTCCTCCAGTTGTGCTCCATGTGCAGGGGCAATCCCATTGTCACTCCTTACCCAGCAGCTCCATGCTGGAAGGATGGGGATCCATCAGCAATAGGGCCATCCTTACAATCTTAGTCTTCTCTCTGGGGCCAGCCACACATTCTGAGTGACTGGCTTTTGGTGTGACTCTATAGGAGCCTCCCTCATAGGAGCCAGCTTGTGTATAGGACACACAGAGTGAGGTAATATTAAGTCTCTTGTCACATTACTGTTGGAGCCCCAGAGCCCCTCAGTCTTTCTATGTCCTGTGGTGCCTTGACTGACAGTTATAATGATGGAAGTACAGGCTTAGGTCTCCTGTAGAAGAGTCTCAAAGTTAAGTGAGAAAATCTAGGGGTGACTTCAGATGACCTTGGGCTACTCTAAACATTGCTGAAAAGGGGGATACTCTGTTCCTAGCTGGTTTGGCTCAGTGGATAGAGTGTTGGCCTGCAGACTGAAAGGTCCTGGGTTTGATTCTGGTTAAGAGCACGTACCTTGGTTACAGGCTCCATCCATGGCCCTGGTCAGGGTGCATGTGGAAGGCAACCAATCAATGTGTCTCTCTTACATCAATGTTCCTCGCTCTCTGTCTCTCCCTCCTCCCTTCCACTCTCTCTAAAAATCAATGGAAAAATATTCTCAGGTGAGGATTAACAACAACAACAACATCAACAACAACAACAAAGAAAGAAAGAAAAGGGGGAATCCTCTGGGAAAATCCATACCATATTCTACCTTATGGGAGACATATCCTCAAGTGGGCTCCTTAGAGTAGTAGCTTACGAAATGCTCCACCCAAAGGGTTCTGTAGTCAAATAAATTTGGGAAGCAGTACTCTGTTTCCAAGTAATTCTCCAAGATTTTCCCAGGAGTCCTACAGTTAAAACACATGTGTAATGTTGAACATACTAAAATTTGTTTCCCATCAATTAATTTTGGGAAACTAGTTCTAGGAATTTACAATTGTCCAATTGCCTTCATATATAGTATCTCACTTGGTTTTCAAAATATCCTCAGAGATATGATCATACCCATTTTACAGAAAAAGAAGTCTGAGGTACCGAAAGGTTTATGATTTGCCCCAGATCACAGAGCTATTTAAAACATTATCTATGGCCCTACCTGGTTTGGCTCAGTGGATAGAGCATCGGCCTGTGGCATAGTATCTCACTTGATTTTCAAAATATCCTCAGAGATATGATCATACCCAGTTTACAGAAAAGAAGTCTGAGGTACAGAAAGGTTTATGATTTGCCCCAGATCACAGAGCTATTTAAAACATTATCTATGGCCCTAGCTGGTTTGACTCAGTGGATAGAGCATCGGCCTATGGACTTAAGGATCCCAGGTTCGATTCTGGTCAAGGGCACATGCGCAGGCTGCAGGCTTGATCCCCAGTGTGGGTCTTACAGGAGGCAGCTGATCAATGATTTGCTCTCATCATTGATGTTTCTACTTCTCTCTCCCTCTCTCTTCTCTGAAATCAATAAAAAAAATAAATACAAAATAAAACATTATCTATGATTTCATGATCTGAGAAAGAATTTGGTGCATTTGATGGAATTTTATTTGTAGTAGCAGCAATTATTAAAAGCAAGCAAAAACAAAAATAAGAAAAAAAAAACACCCACTAAGTGGGAATGGTACCTATTATTTGTCAAAACCCTTTTAGTGGAGTGCATTTATGTAATTTATTGATCTTAGGCTCACATTATGATTATGATGTTATCATACACACCCACAGAGAGAGAGAAAGAGAGAGAGAGAGAGAGAGAGAGAGAGAGAGAGAGAGAGAGAGAACAGCACAGGTTAAAAATGTTTATTCTGGCCAGACCAGTGAGGCTTAGTGGTTGAGCATCGACCCAAGAACCAAGAGGTCACTGGTTTGATTCCTGGTCAGGGCACATGCCCAGGTTGCTTGATCCTTAGTAGTGGGCATGCAGGAAGCAGCCGACGAATGAAGTTTCTCTCTCATCCATATTTCTATCCCTCTCCTTTCCTCTCTCTATAAAAATCAATAAAAACATTTTTTAAAAATGTAGATTCTGTAGCTAAACAGAGTTTAAATCCTAGTGATACCACTTTCTAGCTCAATGACCTTGGGCAAGTTATTTGATTTTTCTATGCCTGTTTCCCCCCACTTCCCTTTATAACATATAATTCTCAAACCTATATCATAAGGTTACTATGATGATTCAATGAGATATTACATGCAGAAGTCTCAGCATGGTGCCTGTAGAGCATAGTAGATTTATTTATGAAAGTATTATTGTTTGTGCTATTATATTTGTTACTACTAATAATAACATATAAAGTCCACTTGTCTTGAGAAACCAAGGAGAGAGTATTTGGATAATATCTAGCTTTGGCCCTCTCATGAAGCAGCTGTGCTTTGAATAGCTCACTTAACTTCTCTGAGCCTCAGGGTCCTCCTTAGAAAAATGGGAGCATGCGGGCCATCCAGCTTAGCTCATAGACTAGTGTGACGGATAACTACCTGGGTAAGTGATGTAGAGTGTTTTGACAAACATAATGCCAGGTCGTCATGAGTTCCTGATGTCCATGTGTGACTGCAGCATGACAGTCACACATGGACATCATGTGGGAGGAGGCTGTGGGACATCATGTGTGAGGAGGCTGTGGGTGGGGCTGGTGCTGGAGAGCCTCCCGGGGACTTGGGCTCCAGGCTCTGAGAAACGCCCAGAACTGCTGAGGCTATTTCATCCGCAGGAGCAGTCAGGGCGACCAGTGTCATCCCATGGGCCTGCACAGAAGCCAAAAGGGAGTCATTAGCAGTGCTGGGAGTTTTCCTTTACTAAACAATGGCACCCTCATTCTGGGATTCCCCGGCTTGTCATCTGTTGACTTTGGAATAGAAGGTGATTGTGTACACACACTGTCTCGGCTGGTGCATCTCAGACATCTGTTTCCTCCTGTTTCCCCTCATCCCACTCCCTGTTCACTGAACCCAGAGTGCCAGCCCCATCCTCATCCCAATAGCACTGAGCACGGACACCTCCTGGACTGGGAGAAGGAGGCCCTCAGAGTACATTGCATACACTACTGTGTGTGTGTGTGTGTGTGTGTGTGTGTGTGTGTGTGTGTGTGTGTGTAAAGCAATCTCCTGTGAGGGCCAGGATGCCTAACAAAAGTGGAATCAGTTTACCAACTGCTTTTGTTCCAAAGGAAAAGTCTCTAAAGATCCCATTGGGGAATAATCTTTTTACCCACTTCGAGGGTATTTGTGTTCTTTTAATTGCTCAATCACGTAACATTGCGATGAGAAAAGCAACTGCATTCCTCATAGCAAGCTTGTTAGGGAGGTGCGCAGTTTCTGAATGGTTCCCAGGCGGTGTAGCCCACAGCCCCTTGGGAAAGTCGCTGCCTCTTAAATTGCTAACCTTAATCCCTGGTGACCAGAACTGGCCCACAATGAAAGGGCTGGTCCCACAGGGAAAATCAAATAAACAGAACTACACCATGCTCCCTTCCATCAAACCACAACCACTGAAAACAAAACAAAGCGAAGCTCAACAAACCAACACAACCCAGTGAGAGTCTGAGGGCAACTCCGTTCCAAACTGTTTCTCTGAATCATTCAGACGTAAAACCAGAACAGAGGACACAAATTAGGAACCATTTAACTTTTCTAAGTGTTCCAACAATAGCTGTCTATATTTCTGTGCCCACAGTCCTGTGGTAGAATTTTTAAAAACGTTTTGGTTTTGCCCTAAACAGTTGTATTTCACCTTACATGAACCCCTGGCCCAACGGAATGGGGCTAGATAAGCCTAAAATAAGTCTTGTAAGCCACTTCCAAAAAAAGTCTGCAGGTCCCCACCCCCTGACACCTCATGGGGTCAGAGCTGGAGGTGCAGGCCCTTAGAGATTGGGGGAGGAGTGCAGAGGGGGGACTGGAAGCATGGAGGCTCTTCAAAGGGGGTCAGAGGTCACCCAATGATTGCACAATTCCAACCCTTATCTGCCTCATTGAGGTGGTGGGAGGAGAAGGGTCTGGAGGAGGAGCCCCCAAGCCTGGGATGTTGAAGGGAACAAATAAATACCAGGGGCACCTGGCAACCTTCCCAGTTGAGGGAAAAGCAAACCTGCTCTTTGGAGATGTGTCCTTGATTGCTTGGGACCAGTTTGACTGCCTCCTATAAGTCTAAAATCTCTTGCCCAGGAGTTTTAAAGTCAGTCTTTCGTTCTTCATTCATTCATCCTGAAACTCATTTTTTACCCTAAGCCCCTTCAGTGTTTGGCAGTGTTTGGTGGAGGGGGTTGGGGGGAAGAGACGTAAGACATAATCCTCACTCTCCCTAAAGCTCTCCTTCTGGTCATATTTAAAAGGAAATGTCAAGTATCCCAATTACCAGGAGACAAGTGAATCTTTAGTCTAGCAAGTTGGGTTTATTTTCAGTGCATTTTGCACAGTGCAGTGGAAGAAGGAGCTCTGTACAGGGGACCGGGATTTGTCTGGGAAATGAGTGAGGGGCTGCATGATCTTGAAACCCCCTATGGTCCCAGCATTCGGACTGTGTTAATTCTGTTTAATGATGCCAGCGTTAGCCAAGGACTATTCTGGGTGTGCAAAGAGGAGCAATGTAGAGCACCTGTTCCTAAGCAACTTATAATCCAGTGCTAGTAATATTATCATCAATACTAACACCCATAACAGCAAATGAGATGTGTTTACCCGCAACTGGGAGAGGAAGTGGACTGGGCCATTGAGAAGATGGAAACAAAGTACCGGGGACCACAGAGGAGGATATAAAAAGTTTGGATCGGGGTGGATAGGGGAAGGGAGAATCTAAGAGAAGTTCATCAGCACTGTTAATTTTACTCTGGGTCCAAAGATCGTCTGGCAGAGAATGGAAGGAAAGGCACTCCATACTGAGGGAACAGCCTAGGCGAAGGTGTGGAGTGTGACTGTGGTGGCCCAGTCCAGGAGAGAGAGCGGCCCACAGGGACATTGGGAGGGCCCACGGGACACACTGCTCTACCCAGAAATTCTCTACCTCCACCTGACCCCTGTCATTGGAAGGAAGAAGGTAAATGGTGTGGGAACCAAGAAATAACAAATTAAACCCTGTTCAGGGAACATGCTAAAAGCAGTGGCCTTTAGTATGTGCACTGGGAGATGCCTTTACATAATTGTTTATCTCAGAAATAAAGACAAGGGGCGGGGGGGGGGGGGGGGGGGGCAGAAATCCTTTGCTGGCCCAGCCCAGCCCTTTTCAGAGGCGCATTCACTCATTTGTGGGCTTGTCAGTGTGACATTGTGTCTGCCCTGCCGAAAGCCATACATCTTACTTTCAAACCCTCCAATGGCCTTGGTCCCCCTGGAGACCCCAGTGTTCGCAGGCTGACCTTTTGGCGGGGGGCTCACTCCCCTCCGAGGCTGGTGGAGGGGAGATGGCACGTCCTGTGCTCAGGCCTTCCTGGCCACTGGTGTGCCGACAAGAGTCCTTTCTTCTCCAGGAAGGATTCGTGTTTTTAAAAGTTTGACTCTCACGTTCTGAGAAGCCTGTCAGCTGTGTACTTCTACGAGCCTTTTAATTTTTATACATCTTCTTCCTCCATCTCCAAGACCTCTGGGCCCTCCCAGAGTGGAAGGAGATTTAAAGTAAGTCTTTTAAAAAAATATATTTTATTGATTTTTTACAGAGAGGAAGGGAGAGAGATAGAGAGTTAGAAACATCGATCATCTGCCTCCTGCACATCTCCCACTGGGGATGTGCCCGCAACCCAGGTACATGCCCTTGACCGGAATCGAACCTTGGACCTTTCAGTCCACAGGCCGACGCTCTATCCACTGAGCCAAACCGGTTTCGGCTAAAGTAAGTCTTAAAGTCACTTGCAAAACTGCTCCCAGGGATGGCATTTCTGGGGTTTCATTTCCTACAGGTAGTATAACAGTAAGACGCCCACTGCAGAGAGAGGGGGTTAGGCAGGTGGCCTGAGCGACACTTCTGTTTGGTGGTTTCTGAGCTGGTTGAATATAGCCAAGCACTGTCCCTCTCTGAGTCTTTATCTGCAAAATGGGGGAAATTTTCTTAGCATTGCTGTGATGCATGAGTGAAAGATGCCCTGTACTATGCTTAATAAGTAGCGGCTAATATGGCTGGCATTTTCATTTGACAAGTGATGCTAAACTCTTCTGTGGTTTTACTGGTCAAGCCCCGTCACCTGGGGGGAAAAAAAGTAACAGACTTCCTATGTTAAGCTATCTCGCTTATTTGTACCTACTGGGGTGGCACACAGCTTCTGCTCTTCCCTTTGTCATGCTCGGATCAGGGAAAAGCTGACTTTCCCCCATGATCAGCCTCGTGTGGGTGGAAAGACATCATCCCACATTGGGGCAGTCTAGAGAGCCCCATTATGTCAGGCGTTCCCCACCGCGTCTAAACTCTCCCCATTAGTCACCGCTTTGGCTGAAAGATTGGAGGACCCCTGTTAAACTGAAGTGTGTTATCTGGGAAACACATTAAGGCAATACCAGCTGGACTCAAATTAGTTTATCAGACGGGGGCTGGCCTTGCAGAAGTTAGGGGTGAGAGGGGACTTTGCAGAGCATGGGTTTACAGGCCAGGGGAGGAGGGTCCTTGGATGAGCAGATCTTTGCGATGCCCGGCCTCAAACCCTGCTTTCTGGCCCGAATCTCCTCCCCGCTTTGTTCTGCTTTGCAGAGCAAGATAGGCACTCCAGCGCTCATTCAGGAGATATTGATCACGTGCCTCCCAGAGCTGGGCAAGTGTCAAAAATTCAGAGAAGTCTGACAGGCAAGGGAATAAGCAAATGCTGACCGATGTGGGACAGAACTCTTCATGCTGGGGGTGGAAAGGTCTGAAACATAAGATACTTCAGTAAAGGGCAGAGCCAGTCTCTGGGGTGTCAGTGCCAGCAGGGGTTGCACAATACCAGGATCTAGGGCCCTACCTTGGGGCTACCGTGAGAGTATAAGGGAGGTCACACTCAGGGATCTGGGCTAAGCTGGCGGTGGGGTGGGGGGTCACTGCCTGTAGGGGTCAGTGCTGCATTGTCAGGCCCAGGGGATGGGCCCCAAAGCCATGAGGGGAAAAAGAGGCCAACAGCTGGGAGGAGCCAGACCACCCTTCAGGGCAGACCTTCAGGAGCATTGTTCCCACCGCTTCGTCTCATGTGGTTAACACAGGCTGATCTCTTTTCCTTGATTCACATCAAAAGCCTTGGTGGAAGATTACAGAAAAGTGAGGAAGGAGAAGAAAGGCCCTGGGAGAGGCAGCTTGGTGAATGATGAAAAGCTTTCCAAGGTGTAGGAGGCTTTCAGAGCGACTTCTGAAAATCTGCAGGGTCCAAACGCCTGCCTGGGTGAACTCCTAGCCATTACCCCTAGGGGACATCCACAGCCCCCCTTTCCACATAGCTCTCCTCATTCTCTGTCTTCTTCAGGATTTCAACAGCCTTCTAACTCATCTCTCTCCCTCCAGCCTCCACCTTTCAAAGCTATCCTCTTGCTGTTGCTAGAGAGATCCTTCTAATCAAAGCACTCCCTTGGTTTATAAGAATTAAGGGTGGACCCCCCTTATCAGGGACTTGGCCTGCTCTAGCCTAACAAATAGCCCCATTTCCTGCCACATGATCTTCACATTCTGACCACACAGAACCTGCCATGCTTTCTCACCCCTGCACACCCTTGCACCTGCTATGCCACTTTTCTGGGATGCATCCCTCCTCCCGTGGAACCTGCCTTCATCCTTCCAGCTGCAGCTCAGTGTTACTTCTGTGAAGCTCTTCCATGCTTCCCTATCCTGGTCATATCTTTTCTCTTTTTGTAGCACCTGTCCATTGCATTGAACCTGTTGGTGTATGTGTCCATCTTTTAACAGACTGTATGTGTGTGTGCATGGTAGGGGCACACACCCCCACACACACATACATACACACACACACACACACACACACACATACACACACACACACGAGAGAGGCTTCTCTATATTTTTCAGGATTCAGCAGAGCCACCTGAGTGCATCATGGCAGACGCTCCAGGAGTGTTTGTTAAATGAGCTAGCACACATATGGTCCGAAGGTTTGATGTCTGAAAGGCAAGGCCACAGATATATTCCCTGTAATTAAAGTTGAGGCAGATGCCCTCTCGACCCAACCCCACCCTTCCTCCATGCACCAGGAATAGTGGTTTCCATCTCTGACCAGGAAAGATTTTGATGGGGAACTACCAGTAATTGTTCATTCAGTGACTTCCTGGAGATGTGTAGTTTTTAATGTTTTGGATATCCCAGAAAATGTGATAAGCCTGTAGATCTTCCCCAGAAAATGCACCAACACCCAGTCTCACAGCATTTTCACAGGTTTCTGGACTCTACGTCTTCCCACCCAGCTTCAAAGACCCCTGCTTAAAACAGCTGCAATAGAGAGATTGTGTTTTACTCTCTTGGCCAATAAGATTTTGCCAAACTTTATTTTCAGGAAAAAAAAAGTTTTAGAATCTGTTTTCCAAATACATAAGATATTTTAATGTGGAATATGCTTTTTCAAATGACATAAGTTTTCAGATGTTCTCTTTCTCTGTTCCCCTAGGATGTGCCCCTCTCCGTGAGGCAGCAAATATTACTGCTTGTGTTTCGTTCTCCAGAAATATGTGTATTGATGTACATAACAGGGCCTCCTGCAGTCATGCGGGGCAGGTCAGGACCCCAGGCAGGATGTGGGATGTGCTGCTGGGTCTGGCTCAGTCCTCACTGCAGAGGGAGCTGCAGGAACTTAGAGGAGGACATTGTCAACGGGCTTTAGTTTGGGAAACATTTACTGAGCTCCCACCAGGCACCACACACTGTCCCAGGCACTTGGGGGCACCGTGGGGAAACAGAACAGGCAAGGTCCCTGTTTCTGTGGAGTTTCTATCCTATTGGGACACGGCAGAAAATAAACAAGAATACAAGTTAGCTAAGTTCACACACTGAAAAAGGAAGGAAAGACAGCAGTAATGGGTTAGGAGAATGTGGGAAAGAGAAAGTCGCTGCATTAAAAATCACCAGTCTCTCTGAATAGGTGACATTAGAAATATGCCTGTAGGCAGGTAGTAGGGGGAACAGTGGTCCAGGGAGAGGGACTGTCAGGTGCCAAGTTCCTGAGGTGGGAAGGACTGAGATGTGATTGAAGAAAAGAAAGAAAGCTACTTTTGTTGGAGATCTCTGGAAGGTCGCTGCCAGATTAGGGGGAGAGGGTGGGAGAGGAAGCTGTAGGCCAGAGACCTGGGATTTTTCAACTGTGAAGGAGAGCCAAACCCTGAAAGGTTTAGGTGGGCTAACATTTTGATCCAATTGGCATTTTTAAAGATCACTTTTAAAAGGTTTAGGGCCCATTTTATCACCTCTCATTTTGAATAGTTTGGACCACTGAAATTAATGTGTAATAAGGCATTTCCATGAGGCGCCACAGGTGTCTGTCAGCAGGGGCGGGCCAGGGTTTCCATCCCGAGGTATCACAGCAGCGCAAATCAGTCAGGTCTGGGGGGCCAGTGCCATCTTGCCTGGGGAGCTGAAGGGTTCCTGAGCCTTACCAGGCACTGAAAGTAGCTGGGGACCCCTGCAGGGTCCCTGCTCCATTAGGGGACGCTGGACCTAGACCCAGGTTTGGGCAGGAGATGCCCAGCCTCCCAAAGTCTCAAAGAAAAGCGTAGGTGGGGGCTGCCGGTCCCTAGAAAGAGCCTGCGGCAGGTGGGGGTGGCAGAAGAGGACACAAAGGCCACACAGCCTCTTCCCCTGCCCTTCTCCGCTGTTGCCACCTGTTCCCCTCCTTGGAGGGTCACCATGTTTTGTTTTGTTTTCTGTGGGGGTGTGTTTGAAAACACTGGAGCTGCGTCCTTCCCTTAGCAGGAAATATTAGTAAATGTTGCTGGGGGAGCGGGGTGTGGGTGGCGGGGCGAGTGGGGGGAGGAGCGGTGTAGAGATGATGGTGATGGTGCATAGATCCTGAAGTCAAAATCCCAGCTGCTCTGGGGGCGACGACCCAGGAGTGGCCACTGGTGGGCAACTTGGGTGACTTCGGTGCAGAAAGAAAATGCAGAGGATGCTGAGCACGCGTGCGGAGAGGCGCTAGTTGTGCCTGGGCTCAGGACCCGGGTGACCCAGCCCC